>NC_133204.1:38352322-38552322 GCF_958299795.1 Porites lutea
AGTCACGCTTGAAAACCTGCATTTCCAATCTTCCAATCTTATATTTTCCCTGGCAACAATATGTTTGTCACGCCACATTGATTTGAAAGTCAATACGATGTCTGACATTTTTCTGCAACCGATGAGTTTGCTGTTCATTTAACCCACCTTATACAGCCTTCGATGGGAACATTCGCCTAAAGTTCTGTAGGTAGGGTAATTGCAGGTTGGTGCATAAGTGTATGAAATCCGTGCTTGAAATAAGACACTTCCCTTCACTGTTCATTTGAAAAGTAACTTCAGAGTCACCTTTAGATTGACAATAACAAAAACATAACTAACAGGAAAATAGTGTGTCACACTGGTTCAAAATTTTCCGTTTTATTAAACCTAAGTTGAAAATAACCCATGTACGTCGAGAGATTTTCCTGCAGCATTTACTCATTAAATAGCTTTAAATAATAAGCTGTATGGATTCACGAAAAAGCGTAACATTTCTCCAGCTTTGCCATAGGTCCACATCGACTTTCCGGATGACAATTTTATTCGAAAAGTATCACCTTAAATACCCACGACTTGTTCACTTCAGGCCTCTTTAAGGATAGTCGGTGTAGAGCAGCGGTCGATCTCATGCCAAGATCGTGAGTTCAAATCCCACCGAGGTCCTCGAAGTCCTCGTGTGGTCCAGTCCACTGGGACGAACGCTTAGTGGACTTGTTTATGGGTTATATGTAGCACATAAATTTTATCTTCAACATTCATTCAAAAGGTGGTTAATTAAATAGCTCTTATTGGCACGAAAGAGGAAAATTTCTTTGAAGGAACTTACGTCTCCAAGTAACTGTGTTCAAAGCCGGAATCATCGTGGAAAGTTTCGATTTGAAAGTTTAATTCAAATTATAATATTTGAATAACAACAACCAATAACACATAGCATCAGTTGCTTCGAGGTTAAGTCCATTGTGTTGCTTTGTGTCAGCTATTTGAATTATCACCGGGATTTTATTATGTCTGTGTCAATTACCACAGAATATGCCGGCTAAACCTTTTGCCGGAATCCGACAATTTTTTAAAAGTTTACGATCATATCAGCCTTACCCAAACTATTATTTTTCTGATAATTTGAGTTTCAGCAGATGTGGACTTTTTTTCTTTTAGTTAATACAGAAGGTGAAATTTCCGCAATGATCTAGAAATCACAGAAGGTAAACAGAGACCAGGGTTTTTTGTTTTCTTTCAAATAAAACGTCCTTGAACTGAAATATGTCTTTTCATTTCAGATTATGGCTAAAACAGTAATTAAAAGCAGGTCGACGCCATCCTTAAAGAGCCCTAAAGTGGCCGCCGAAGGCAATGGACTACAACTGAACTCGAAAAGAAGCGGGGGACTTCTCACCGAAAATGCTAGCAGACAAGGCACGCTTCAAACGAACGCTTTCCAGCGAAAACGCAAAATTGAGTTGTTTATTGAGTGCACAGATCTTGTACAGCTTGACACGTTCTCTAGAAGTGATCCCATGTGTGTGCTGTATGTGAAACGACTAGGCCAGTGGATGGAATACGGTAGAACGGAGTCAATACCGAATAACCTTCACCCTAAGGTACACTGATTAGTACGGTCAATATTACCGGCACCCTGTGGCCATGGGGCCGTTGTAAAGGGCTGTTTGTAGATGCTCAACTACATCAGCTTTAAATTTAGCGTTATTTCAATCCATTTAGCAAAACACTGTACTGGCTATACCTTTTTACTTTGAAGTACCCAGCTTAATGACCTTAAAAAAAGATTGTGTGTTATACGGGAAATAGTTGCCGCGGTTAAAGCGAATTCCTCCCATTTTTTGGTCAAGTTTCTCAGCATCGGATCGCTTCATAAAATAACCTCCTGTTTCCTTTTTGTCCGTGAATTTCAACAATTATTTTAGTGAAGAAATATTAACTATTATTTACCTCATATAATAATAGCTCACCATCTGTGAATTTTTTTCTTTTTAATACTCCTGTGTGACTTAACTTTTTGCTAATGACCTCTCAGTTCAAACTCCTGTTAACAAAAATTGTTATAAAGAAGGTCTTTTAATTTTCTAGCAGGTTTATTCGGTCTGAAAGGTAACAGATGCAAGTTGAAAATTATTTAAATCGAACATGTAAACATTGAATGGCAATGTTGAGTCTCTTTTTATGCAACTATCTAGTTTTGTTTTTTTTTTCTAGTGTCTGTCAATATAAATGCTAATAATGAATCATTATCAAAATAATCAGCCACACTGGCTCTTTATTTTTCGATGCTTCTAGAATTAATTTTTTCAAGCAATGCCGGCTGAGCTTACGTCACTATTCATGACGTTAAATCAAAAGAAAGCTAGAAAATGAAATTGATGTTAATCCGAGACTCGGCCGTAAATAATTCTCGACATTTTTAATTTGAAATATTAAAATCGGCCTGTGAATTGAAAATATACGTTGACTCCAATGCAAGGTGTGCGCGGAGCTAATTATGATTCCAAACTGTAAACGAAAGGATTAAACTGTTGGTGAATTCATGGCTTTTTAAACCGCTGTTAGCCTTACAATTTCAACTTCAAGCAGCCTTTAATTTTTATTCATTTCTTTCAATTTCTATTTTGTTTTACTTTTAAATGAGTCATTCATTTCATCAAATCAATATGTGAGGTGAAAATGCAGCTTTCACTCATTGATATGGTTCGTGATCAGTCTGGTTCGTGATTGAAGCTAGAAGCTCGCGCCATTTAATCTACTGCCGATTTAAAAGCTGTCACGAACTGCAGTATTTGGTGATAGTGATTTTTTATAGCAGTGTTGTAAAGATGTCATTGGAGAGAAAACGGTGCTCTTAGGAACGTTTTAAACGTCGAACTTCACATGTTCAGAATATAATGCTACTGGGGAAAATCTATTGCTCTGTCTCGCTCATTTGCATCGGATTCAGCAAATGTAGACGCGAGAAACGAGGGCGGCAGCCCGAGAAGAGGTTGTCGTGCTTCTCCCGTCTCGCGCCTTCAGTCACGCACGTGATCATTTGCGTGTCTTGGACGTTTTGCTCGACGGTCCAAGAAAAAAGAGAGACTGTTCGTAGTCTAAAAAAGGGCTTTCGTGTTGTTACAAACATCTTGGATTATGCAGCTGCCAAATTTTAAGCACATTGTCATGTGATGAAAAGAATTTTTATTGCTGCATCCTTGTATAAAAACGCTAACTACAGCAGGTCTGCACATCAGCGTGAATATTGAATCACGGAAAGAAAACTTGAAGCACTGAATACAGACTAAGCAGTACAAAAGGTTTTAATAAGCATTTTATACTAAATGGTAACTTCATAAAATTGAAATAAATAATTGATTTTTTTTTTCAGTTCATAGAGACGTTTATCCTTGAAGCTAACACCACGTTATATCCAAGACTTCGCTTTTCAGTTTTCGATCTGGCAAACTTCACCTCCAAAGACCTTCGTAAACACGATTTTATTGGCAGCCTAGAAATTGAATTGGAAGCCATGTTGGAATGCGACAACGGATCAGCTATTAGAACGTTACGGCTTCCGGGAGATGTAAAATCGCGAGGTTATATACATGTGTACTGGGAAGATGTGAAGGAAAGCAGGATTAACATTAAACTTCATTTTGGAGCCACGAATTTGTCAAAGAAAGGACTTTTAGGGAAGTGCGATTCATTTTTTGAAATTAATCGTCTGCTGTCCAAGCCTGATCACTTCCATCCTATCTACAGATCTGAAGTGGTCACAAGAACAGCTTGTCCAAAGTGAGTTAATTATATCAACCCTTTACTGGGCCCTAAGATCAACATTTGAATTCTCATTTGTTGCTCCTATTCATTTCCTACAGAAGTGTAGTAGGGAGTCAAGCAAATTCATCTTGTATGATCATGTCTGTAATTCTCATGACCACTCTGTTTTACAAAGCATTGATATTACAAGGAGAAATTTGATGCTGATCAATCTTAGGGTTTAAAGGGTTAATTGCGCACTACAGGATTGCAGGTATTTCTGCAAAGACCATGCTGGTTGTTCAGATCTCTTTAATTGAAATTTATACTGAAAGAATTAAGTTATCGTTGGTGGTTTTAAGATATCACCTAAATAGTCCTTAAAGTGGACCTTTTATAGTCAGTGTTTATGACGACACTTCGCCCAACATCAAATAGGCCTAGACATAATTGAAGACGAATATTCTTCTCGTACAATCCTATAACGTCGGAACGGCGGAGTAAAGTCGACGTAGAGTGTTTAGTGCTTGATGCGTTGGAAATGTTGGGGGAAGCGATCCAAAAATTTTTGATATGGGGGATATAAACATGCTTTGAGGTTGAAACTATTCTCCCTTGTACATCTTTTCCTGCAAACTTCTTTGTCTCTTGAGTAATTGGATTAAGCCAAGAGACAATGCAAGAGATGCTCGAGACGACTGCGTAAGTTTTATTCCATTTTAAGCACTTTAGAAAGTCCTCCGGTCTGACCGATATATCGGTGGGGAGGAGTGTCCGAAAACTTTCGACCCCCGGAATACGCCACTTCTAAAACGTATAGTTGTTGAGTACTGACAGAAGTGACATTTTGGTACGCGGTCAACTTCTTTATGGACACCTTCTTTAAACGGACACCTATAGCTGATTCCTGCCTTTCAGCTTTTGTCCGTTTCCTTGACTCTTATCTAGAAAGTGGATAATTCTCTAGAACGGATTTATTATACTTATGCCTTGGTTCCAAAGGTATGAGATGAATAACGTTTTGACTGTACATGAGTTCATGCGCAGTCCTTTGTAATATCTTTACTCCCAGCCAGAGCCCCTACTGTCTGTCACGTGACGTTATAGTACGTCGTCCAATGATTGGACGAATATCGATTGACACTAATAACATATTAGCTGCTTGGTTTAGGAGGGAGGATTATACGAAGCCTTGAAAATAATTATGTAGACGACGTCTAAAAGTTCAGTCTTGTCGACAGTGCCCTACCGTAAATGATCTATAAAGCGCCGCGACTCGAATAAGCGCCACACCTATACCAACAATAATTTAATAAGCGCCGCTCTCGAATGAACGCCGAGGTGCTAATTTGGGTATTTACAAATTAACGCCCTACCTTTGTTACAGCGCTAGGTATAGAGAGATATCAAAACCATATCGCTTGAGAAATAAGACCTCCACCAACTCATGAGTTCTAAAGTTTTAATGTAGGGAAACTCTTGAAACCGGGTTCATATATCAGTTGGAGGTGTACATATTTTATATTAAATTGCGCATACATAGTACGTGCCTCACTTACTTCTCTGTATATTCCCCTCAGTGTTTTACCTGTAGTTGAAATAGGCGCCGCTCTCGTATAAGCGCCGCATTCATAACAGGAAAAATGAAACAAGCGCCGCGGCGCTTCATCGATCATTTACGCTACTCGGTTTTATAAGAAGCTATTGACATTAGTTTTGGTAACTTGTACTTGTTTTCAAGTTTAGTGCTCATGACTATGTTGTTTTAATACGTTTAACAGGTGGGCACCATTTGACATTAGTCTACAGAAGTTATGCAATGACAATGTTGATGGACAACTTTTACTCTCTTGCTGGCATTTCTCAAACAGTGGTAATCACTCCATTGTAGGAGAGGCTAAGATACCCTCAAGTTCCTTATTGAAAAGGTAAGAAGCACCCGGGGGAAGCCCTCGGCAACTCCGGGGAACATTGTAATTTGATCTGAAGTTACTCCTCGAGCTACCCGTCTCGGCAACTAAATAAGTATACTCCACTTACGGCTGCTGAGTCTTTACCCGACGTTGTGCAATTCTGATGAGGTAGAGGCAGCTGCTCAGTTCTGACATTGTCCGGATGAGAAGGCTTATACGCATGCGTAAAGTACAGGCCACGTAAAATGGTGTAAGATGAAAGGGGGAATTTAATTGTACTACACCAGAAAATGAGCTCACATTCAAGTTTACTTTATAATGTTTACATTCATAATTTTTTCCGTCCATAGAACAGTTAGAGAGGTGGATATAGTGAATCCAAGAAAACAGAACAAAGGTAAACGAAATTCAAACTCTGGGACTCTGCGCATTCTTCAGTGTCACGTGGACACACAGTTTAGTCTAGTTGATTACGTCAGAGGTAACTGCGTCATCAAATTGGTATGTGCTGTCGACTTCACCATCTCCAACGGAAAACCCATGGCTAAAGATTCTCTTCACAATATAGACGAAGGAAAGGCAAGTGTTAGAATTGATTAAATCTAAGAATTGATATGCAGATCTTATGTTAGAAGTTGACTTTGGAAGAACTTCTTTTAGGTAGTTCTTTGTTTTTTTTTTTACCTTCAGACGCTGGTCGTCCGAATTGCTTGGTTATTGAAACTAGTTCATAGACTAGTTACTAACTAATTACATAGATACCTGTTTATCACACAGTTCATCTCCGACACATGGATTATTCTGACTGCAATTTAAAACTTGTCCTTATTAAATAGACCACACAAGAAATCGACCTTTTGATCTCATTGATGCTCAGTATTTTCAAAGCAAAAAGAACGTTATGTAACAAGGTTCAACTTTTTTCGTATGATGCCGGTTGTTCACAACGTGAGCTAATCCATTGCCTCCATTAGCTCGTTATTTGATGAGTTCCTTTCAGTATGAGTTGAGAAAAAAGAGTTTGTGAACAGTCTGTTCATACAGCATCAGATACAACTAATAGACAGCTAATCAATTAAATTACGACAAGAATTACGTCATCTGCGTCGTCGTCGTTGTCGTCTCTTTCCTAATCCTCCTTTTTGTCGTCACCATTCTTATCATTGTTATCATTATGATAATCACCGTTTACATTACATCATCATTATATCAGTCACTATCATCGACGTGACGTAACCTGCGTTTTACTTTTTTTTCACATGATGACTGCAAGTTCGTTTCCCGGCCACCTTTAAAATAAGGCCTCAAATTTCTTTTGTAGAATGAATACGTCAAGACCCTGGACACTATCGGGAAGGTATTGGCGAGCTTTAAGCAGGAAGAGAAAATTCCAGCTTATGGATTTGGAGCCCAGGCCACATCGGCCGGTCCATTACCATATATTTTCCCTCTGGACAGAGACTGTGGGCAATTTGAATTGGAGAACATAGATGTGAGTTTTAGTGCAAGGACATATCCAGAGTTATAAAATCCTAAAGTAGAATTTGGTCCAAAGCCACTAACCTATTTGTAAAACGAATACACCTTTTTCAACCTATGCCACTGATATTAATATTTAAAGGAAATAAAGGGAGATGTAAAGAATCAACCATAAGAGGACACAGAAAAGATCTGAGCCCCAGATGGGATTCGAACCCACGACCCTCCGTGTTCTAGATCGGATGCTCTAACCTCTGAGCTACTGAGGACTCGTTGGCGAGCAAGGGTCATTTTTGTGGGTTGGACTTGCGAACCGCATCTCGCAGTCACACAGTCCATCACAAGCAACACATTAAGGCTTAACTGTATCACACAGTCACATTAATAACAAGAAATGTCAAACGTGTAAAATAAATGGAAGGTGATCTTTCACGAATGGTAAGTGAATGGTCATTTCAAGCAACTAGACTGAGTCGCTGGGACTAGGATTTTTCCACGCGCTAATACCACTGGAAGTAAGATTGGAGGCTGACCTTATATGTTAAATTAATTAAATGATAAAAATGATATACAATGCTGCGAAAATGAAATTTTTACTCGCCCCTTTTAGTAGCTTTATTTCTTTCCCTGGTTAAATGGAGCAAAGCTAGTTAGCGTCTGTCTCAAATATCACTATGTTGCTTCATTTTCCCTTTTTCTGTAGACTGTTATTGACGCTTACTGGAAACGACTGGAGGATGTAAAATTAGGGGGACCTACATATCTCGCGCCCGTCATCCAACAGATAGCGGCCTACGCCGAAAGAGAAGTATCCCAGTGTTCACAGCACTACACCATAGGCCTTGTTATTGTTGATGGCATTATAAATGATTTGGAAAGTTTGACGGACACTTTAATTGAAGTCGGGAATTTAGCACTCTCCATCGTAGTTGTGGGCGTAGGACCAGCTGATTTTAGATTAATGGTAAGAAACGTAAAAATCATGTGAATGCTTGCTCGATAAGAAAATTAAGGCTTCTGTCATATAGTATTTTCAAATTAATCGCAACTATAACAAAATTTCCATATGATTGGTAATCAATTGGCCTGATTTCATCACTAATAGAACAGTGTAATAGGACTGTACACCTCATGCCTAATTAATTGGGCAGTATGCACCATAGCTGGCTGACACTAGAAGGTTTTATTCAAATAAAAAAAAAATAGAAATTTTGTTACCTTTACATTTTGTTTTAGTTATTATTAATTGGTAACAGGATCTTGTGTCGTCCATTTTGGTCCGTAATCGCATACTGGTGATAAGTTGTGACTACAGACCGAATTGGGCTCCACTCGGTCCCATTACCATCATGAATTTGACAAAATAAAGTTCTATTACCAACTAAATACAACTAACATAATAGTTTGAAATAATAGCTGACAGTTTTAACTTTTATTTACTTTTATTTTAATAAACACAATATCTCCCGGGTTTTTTTTCTTTTGCTGAGACGTGAAACCTATTCAAGTGCAACACTCCTTTACAGTGCGTGCTTGTGTGCAAAGGAGCTTCAGGGTTACTGATAACCAATCGCATTATATAATGCTGTTCTAACTATACTAAGCCGGTGGAAGCCACTAGAAAGAACAGAGAATATTTTTTCTGGGGAATAATCCTGGAAAACGTACAGGAAAAATTGGTACCATTGTTACTTAGGGTCGAAAGATTGCCTTCAAGTAACCACCAAGTGTCAAAACAAGCAATAAGCGCGCACTTGCACATTGCGTTCCTTTTTTTTTGGAATGCAGAAAATAATAATAACGTCTTATATCATTATTTAGGATGAGCTGTTTTCAAGGAGCAGACGACCTCTAAGATCAAAGGATGGAAAGACACTGGCACGCAATAATACAGATTTTCTGTCATTAAGAAGACACGCCACAAATCCGGGAGTGAACGATTCCGTGGTAAGCTAATTATGTCATTCTTTAGTCTATGATAAATTTCAATAACTTTCACTGTGTACCTCGCCCAGAGGTGTTTTGGTTTAAGTATTTTGGTACTGAGATCATAACTAAAGGTACTGTTAATTAAGATGTTTTTATCTTATAACATGTCTCGTAATTTTTGTTTCGACGCAAGTTGCACAAGACTAGGGGTACGTTGCTGGGGGTTATAGTCCCTGAGAGGACTCTTAAATACACGTGTTTTGCAACGCGGTTTGTTGTAACAAACGTTAACCACGTCAACTTTGCGAGATATGTTTATGGTCAGGATGTGTCACACAAAGCAACGTACTATGCAAACAATGGCTAGGTGGAACAGTGCCTAAAGTTTCCAGAACGTCTAACTCGGGCACACTGACTTTCGCCCGGACATTTCCTTTTCAGAGTGTCGCTTGAGAATACGAATATTCAGTTGTACTGACAATAAGGAACTCCAGTTGTCTTTTGAACGAGCTAAGGAAAGTTGAGTACTTTCGAAGGGGGACTGAAATATCAAAGTACCCCCTCAAAACTGCAGAACATCTAAGAAACACAAGGGAGCTAACTGTGGCACCTGCGCAATTGGACAAGACTGCAACAGATTACATTCGTAAAAACCTGCAAAACGTCATTTCAACTTATTTTCAAGTTTTCTATTTTTTTTTCCCGAGATACGTCACTGGCAGAGTTCTAATGTAAGGGTGTTGCCAAAAATCAACATTTGCAAAACTTCTTTAACTTATTGACATCTCTTTCTTTCGCCAGGCTCGTGAAGTCTTCGCAAACATCTCACAACAAATTGTGGCATTTTTTAAATCAAAAGGAATTGTTCCTAACCTTCCAACGAATATGAACTTTACACAAGCCTGGGACGATTGCAATAATGCACCGAATTCAACTTCCAGAAGACCCTCCTCGCCGCGCATGCGCAAAATTTCTCATAATGTTGTAGCGAAATGTCCGACATGCGGATCGGTGATGGATCACGATGGATTTGACAAGACCTACGTCTAATGTAGTATCCACGGTAGCCATGCAGCGAGCAAGCTCTCCAGTTCGGGGATATCGTCAGAGGCCACGGACGAGGGGCGCGCGAAAGGAGGCAGTCACGGGTTACTCTCTCGGCTCGCTTCGCTCGCCACTCGAAATGAGGAGTTTGCTCGCAGGCTAAATCTAAGGATAATTAAGATTGCAGCTAGTGGTGTGACGCGGTTTGTTATTAAGAATGATAATTATGAAAAAGGTGTAAAAACAGACACTGGAGATTGTTTTATTTATCTATTCATTATTTTGAAATTTTGTAAAAAGAGAGAGAAAGAAGTCAGTACTTTCTTGTGATGTAAAATCTTCAATATCTGCAATATCTTGAGCTACAAAATGGCACCCAAACAGACATAAAGAATAAAAAGATCACTCAAAACGTTCGTTTCTTGTCTTTTCTTATTGCTTGCTGAGTTGCTCATGTTAAAAATTACTTTGTTAGTTTCACACAAAGTCCATTCATGTCTGGACCAAATTCGTAACGATTATTTACATCAAAAATAAATAAATATGGTAAAACTAAGCTCGGTAAAGGAAAGAGAAAGATGAAAAGCTTCTTAGTTCAAACATTTCACTGTATGCTTGGTTTCTCGTTTCCATAAAACCCCGGATAACAGAATGTACCCAGAACTTCGTGGCTGATTCATTCTGGTCCTCGTTACAGAGTTGAATCCATCTGGGGATTGGAACCATCTAGAATGGGTTCCACCTCTCCTTTGTCTCCAGTCTCTTGTTTCGTTTCGGACCTTCGCAGCAACCGGGGGCCTGAGACGGCAATTCCTACTGCTCCAGTTGGAGCCGTGAGAAGGATAGACAACACGGCTATGGTCAATATCTGTAAAGTTAATGGCAATTTTAAGTAGGTCAGGGCCATAATGACAAATACACCGCGCATCGCATTCACCGTATTGTTCTCATTAATAAACAACTGGAATGTAGATATCGCGTACAGTAATTGAAAAAAACTACCTAAAATTTTCGTTTAGTACATGAAACTCTTTTAGAATTCGGCTATAAATCGCTACAAGTGCATTTTAAGTGTACGGTAGTCTAAGAACAGTACAAGAATAAGTTCAGATTACTAGATCACTAAAATTGACATGTCACAGGCATTTTAATTTTTTAAATTTTGAACAAGTGGTCGTATTATCGGGTTGAAATTATAAGGGATTCTACTGTTTGGGATTGTAAAATGTGGCAGTTGGCCGTATTAACGGGTGATCGCATTAACGGATTTTTTTTATAGGGAGATGTGTGGCCGCTTTGCCGGGCCGAAAACAACTGGCCGTAATAACGAGATGATCGTATTAGAAACTGCACCAGTCTGCAATGAGGGCGTATTTTTTGGGCGAGCGAAAGTTGCTTTTTTATGTTCGTAAAGCCGTGGCTGCCGTGACGATTACACGAACGAAAACACGCGTTCACCCAGCGAATGCAAATTAAATCTGCACATACCTAGTACATTTCAGTTAAGAAAAGCTTTCATCAGTCCTGAGTCTCGATAGCAAGCTTACCAAAAACCAAAAGTTGTATTAAAATCGACAGTAACAGAGCGCAGCAAGGTTTCCGAGAACGTTCTCAAGGCGATTAGCAACAACTGCATCTAATTTCGGACGTCAAAATTAAAAATGGCCACAAATTCTCACATCAATATCCTAAATTCAGACTACAGCGCCGTTCCTAGCCAAAGACTACTAAAGCTTTTCTATTTGTTCCGTCAAAAAAGAGCATGAGGTGTCAACCTCGGCGATAGCCTAAAATCCGGAAATTGTCCCAGAGCCGGAAAGAGAAAAAAGACCACTGCCTCAACTTTAGATAACCGTTTTACCAACTGAGCTACATGTACAGGGCCAGAAAGGAATGAGCAGGCTATCATGGGTATTTAAACCCTTTTTGGCATCATTGGACGCGTACAAGTACGAAAAGAGTAACCAGAAGGGGATTATAAACTGTTATTACCTGAATTCCGAGCTCTTCCTGAAGCATACCGGTAAAACCTCGTTCGCGCGCCATGTCCAATGATACTGACCCTATTGCGGCCTGTAAAGACAATACGGGGATTAAGTAACGATGACGACGAGACGGCAACAAGAATGGAAAAAAAGTAATAGGATTAGACTGGTCAAACAACAACTTTGCACTTGCATCACGATTTTTTACCATTTCCTTTCCGTCGTTGCATGACCACGACGTGAAACTGCCTAATTTCAAAAGCATTTTGTGGAGCCGAGGACGTGAACTCAAGACAATGCCTGCTAATTCTTTTTAAACTAGATATAGTCCTTTAAAATTCAACTCCAGAAAAAAGTCACCAATATCTGAAAAATTGATTGACATGGAGTAAGAGCGATTAATTTGGAGACAGCATGAATTCACTTTTTAAGAGACGTTTTCGCCACCGGCGTTATCGCTTTGCCATACAATAGTCAGGTCAAAATCATTTCAACCTAGTTTGGAGCTACGAGCATTTATAATATACGGAGGGTAAGTAAGTCGTTAGACTGAAAAGCAGTAGGTTTTATGTTAGCATCTTTAGCCCACGCAAAAACTTGATACGGCTGTTCGGTAGTTTTCCAATACTTTTTTTAACAATACATCGTTTCATGGAAAACAACGACAAACGCGACGTCGAACAGAAGTCAGGTTGACACTTCAACCGGGCTCTTGATATCATGAATTGCCTGCGCAACCTAAAGAATAGCTGGCAGATAACTAACTAATCTGTAGGTTGCACTGATTTCAATAATAGAATGTAGTTTCTTAGCCAATGAAAAGACAGATAAAAATATACAATATACAGTAATACGCTTTGAAATGCCAACCAAATTGTTCACATTCATCCTATTGTGGCATAAGCCTGGGCTCTTACCTGTACTGTGGCTTTTGGTGACCAAGCAATCGCCACGAAAATCTTGTCCTTAATACTGAGCTTGTTTCCAGACACAACCAAGAAAGTTACTATCAGTCTAACAACCATGGCTACTGTGAGCAAAGCAAAAGCTTTACCTACATTGGAATAACACAAAAATTTTGAACCAATAGACTTTTAACAGTTTACAGAGCTCTCCATTTTCTCCTATCTTTATGGGATAAAAGGGACTGAACGTGAGACTGGACTCCCGCTACAATGCCCACCCCCCCCCCCCCCCCCCCAGATATGTCAAGGACTACAAGTTATTGAGATTTTTGCTCTTTATGGCAGACATCACGAATTGTCATCTATTCCTAGCCCTTACCTCACTCACTCACTCACTCACTTGGTCGCCCGAAGGCGGGCAACCACTAGATCTTTCCACAGCCTCTTATCAGCCATCAGTGCAGCAATCTCACTTGCTTCGAATGCCCCAGTATCCCTCTTAAGAGTGTCAATAAAGGTAGTATTCGGTCTTCCTCTCCCGCGATGGCCATGTGTGGGCTCCCAAAGGACTAATTTCTGCGTACTTAGCTCTGGATGGCGATAACAGTGTCCCGCAAGTTGTAGCCTACGAGAGGCGATTTTGTTGCTGACTGCTGGTCAGGTAGATCTCCGTACAGTTGTTGGTTTGGTATGTGGCTGATCCAGTGGATGTTTAAAGCTTTTCGCAGCATCCTAGTGTATTTTCCATCCAACGACTTTTCTTGTGCTTTTGACAGAGCCCAGCTCTCGCACCCATAAAGTAAGATTGATTCGATGGTGGCTATGAAGAATCTGATATTTTCGTCATACCATTCAAAGCTCTCCAAGCCTGCGCTTTCCTCATGCTGATGTCTTTTTCTGAGTTATCAACCCATGACCCTAAATATTTGAAGTCATCCTTCCATTCCAGATAAGTGCCATCAAATGTATGTAAAGGTGTTGGATCATCAATGTTATAAGCAACTGATTTTGTTTTCTTAGCATTCAGTACCAGGCCAACTTTCTTGCACTCTTTTTCAACTGTTAGCAGTAATTCCTGAGCTTGAGCTATTTCATTCGACAGTAGTGCTATGTCGTCTGCGAAGTCTAAGTCAGCAAGAACTACTTTGCGGTGTCTTCTTGATCTACGAGGGGTGATGGTAAATCCCAACTCTTCTTCTTTCCCAGCCATAGCTTTTCTCATAGCATAGTCAAGCACGATTATAAACAGGAAAGGAGCTAAAGTGTCGCCCTGCAGCCCGCCCTGCCCTTACCTTAACGCAATCAATGGAAATAAGAATTAATTGCATTAAGTATCCGAGTTCTCTTACGTTTCTGGACATAAGTGCCCCACTCCTGCATTCATTTTAAAGGTAGGTTGAGTTTGATCGTCCGGGTGAACGCAGTCCTGAATAGGACTGTTGTTGTTGACAGTGACTGACGTTTCGACAACCTGTGCGGTAGTCATCTTCAGAGTCAAAGTGAGTCTGGTTATTGATCTGATTGGTCAATTACGTCGCGATGTTATTGGTCGTCCGTCAGTTAAGCCGTGATGTTATTGGCCATGAAGACTCGTAATCAGCAATTGGTGCGTTTCGATCCGTCTATTGTTAGTCAAATTGTCAGTTCTCCAGTCATTCTCTCGTATTTAGTTTTGCTTGATCTCGTCAATAAGTCGTTTGTACGGCGCTGGTAACTGTTGGTCACGATTCAGTAGCGTTTGTTCTAAGTTAGTAAACCAGCTTTCTAAAGTAAAACGTTGATAGTAGTCTGTAGAATACGTTATACATGTCGCAGAGTCCCAGTCAATTTTAAGTTTCGTCTTTAAATGGCGCTCAGCAATGTGGTTGTTGACGTCACCATTCCTCGTCGCGCGTTTGTGTTCGGTCAGTCGCGTGCTTAGGTTTCAGCCGGTTTCACCGGTTGGCTTGCTATTTGGCACGTTTCTTCCAGTTTTCGTTAAAATATAGAGAGGATGTGAGCAGTCTTTTTTACATCCAAATGACATGTAATTTTGTAAATGTAACATTGTCAGCACGGCTAGAAAGTACCCAGGGCAGAAAAGGATAACCAAAAATGTTTCTTACTTTTTACTCTTGGCAAAGAATAAAAGAAGCCCCGAGCAACATACAAACCTCCTAGACTAGTACTGTGTTAGACTTAGCTCTACATATACAGCTATTTCGAGAAAGGTTGTCGGAAATAGTGCACGCGACAATCACGAAAGATATTGTGGGTGGTTTTGAGTTCACTGTTTTGTTCAAAGAAATTTCAAAGAATGGCACGAGAGGCCATGGACGTATGTTTACCAGTGCTAAAGGAAAGAAACAAAAGTAGATTCGACAGCTACAGTGTCAGGAACAGTGAATTGATCATATCCCATAATATTACCTTGGATTGTGGCATGCACAGTTTTTCCCGACAGCCCTTTTCAAAATAGCTGTATACTGAGTATGTTTTCACAGAGACAATTACACATTTACATTACAGAGGCTTACCAATTAGTGCACTATCCATGTATTCAATGCTAACTTCAGCACCTATTAAACCAAACAGCAGAGGCTGAAAAAATTCCCACACAATGGCCATAGCATCAGCAATAGGAGCCTAAAATTACCACAACACAAAAACGAGGAAACCTTAAGATCTGCATGTAACTGTTACAGGTCAAATTTGATTTCAGGTTAATTTTGGTTTAAGGCTAGGTTGATTCTTACTTCCCTTTGGCTCACAGCCCTATGAGAACCAACCCAGGAAAAAATATCTCAACCTGAAATCAAATTTGACCTGTGACATAACCAACCAAGAGTTAGCAAATTTACAGTGGAACCTTGATTAACCATGAGACCTCTGTATCAGAAAATCCTTGTTATATTAATGATCAATATTCCTCATCCCAGTAATACCAAAATATATGGAAAAGAACCTTGATATAATGAAACCTCATAGTAAACGTAATTATATTTGTCAGTCCCTTGGCCCTTCCTTACATCAAGGTTTCACTATATATTCTCTAATCAAAATAATTGCAGGGTTTTTAGAATTTCTAGTGAAGAATAAAAAAATTTGCATGAGCTGATAAAATGCAAACAGTGATAAGCTAATATGTGGTCAAAACATGTCATGGTACTCTCATGCAATGGAATTTGGCATTAACTTCATTACTGACCAACCAACCTTTTCTGAGTCTCCCCAGCCATACGCTGCCACAGTAGCCATCACAAGTACACCCAAAGCTCCAGCTCCTGAAAACTGAGCCATGTTACTTCCAAAAACAGAGAGCAAGGCACAGCCAAGGAGAATCACAAACCTATTACGAGATCTGTCTGTCTGCATGAAAAAATAAAGCAAAATGAGTAATACAGTCAAACCTCCTGAGAGTGACTACCCAAAATGTGAAGACTTAGTGGTCCCTTATGGAAGGTGGTCGCTTAAAAGAATCGAAACATAGGGATTTTCTTCTGAGAAGAGGTCTTGACATATCTAAATGTACCTTACAGAAGAGAATTTATTGCATGCAAAAGTTAAGATATGTGTAGTTTCATGTTTTCACTCATAGTTCTTTCTGTATTCTGAGTAGGGTAGTATATATAGAATACTTTGCTATCAGACCATGCCTTGTGGTTGCTTACAAGAGGTTCAAAATGATGGAAAAGTGGTCATGGTCACTTACAGGAGGGGGTTGTTAGGAGAGGTTCCAGCAGTAAGGCTTTAACCCTCTAAGCCCCCAATATCCATGTACAAATTCTCCAAACTGATCTCTATACATTTCCATAAAGAATAAGTTGAGAGAATTTGGAAGAAGATCAAAGCATTTTCTCTTAGGTGATTATTTCATTAATTCTCACAACCTTTTCTCTTGATTGTGTACTGATATTGTTGGGAGAAAATAGATGTTGGTCACTTTTGGATTTAAAGGGTTAAATGGGAAAATTGTGGTATTTTGGATAGGTTGCCTATTAGCCTGAGAAAACAGCCGACATTTAACGACGCTACCACTGGTTTCCCCGCCAATTGATGTCGGAGAAATGAGCGTAGAAATTCTATACTGATGAAGCGCCACTACCCAGATCTGGGTAGTGCTTCTGATTGGTTGAATCAAATTTACCACGCGGTACGACCAATCAGAAGCACTAGCCAGATCTGGGTAGTGACGCTTCATCAGTATAGAATTTCTGCGCTCATTTCTCAGATGTCATTTGGCAGGGAAACCAGTGGTAGCATCGCCAAATGTTGGCTGTTTTCTCAGGCTAGTTTCTTATTGGAGCTGAGGTGGTTGCTTACAAGAGGTGGTCACATATGGAAGGTCAACTGAATTACACAACATACAATCAATAGAAAAATCACTGGCTGAGGCATAAAAGTGATTGATTCTTTCATTCTATGCAATCTAGGAAAAGTAAGTGAGCAAAGTTAACTTTACCTCAGTTTTGCTTGGTAAGAACCAACATAAAGCCCCCACCAGACTTCCAAATACCAAACCCATTTTACTCCTCCATCCATCACTTAAACACAACACAACTGAAGACTGGGGCCAGAACGTGGAAGCAGTACAGAAAGATACTCTGACTCTCAGTTACTTTAATATTGAATTGAGGAATGAATTAAGGGGTCCCCCGATGAAGTTAGTGAATGAACAAAAAAAATGTATCAGGATGAATGCATAGTAATATCGACAACTAACATGCATATGCTCTGCAAAAGGTTACAGTGCAACTGGGAAAACTGCGAACACTTAAATATCTCAGGAATGTTTATTGTGTTATGACCAATCACAGCAAAGATCAGGACACCTGAAATGGCCACAAAACCACAAACTAGTTAACATTCTTGCTTGTGGCTTAGTTTTCTCACACTGATTGTCTTTTCTCTCGTAAGACAATAACATTTCAGAAATATTTCTGGAGTTCACGGTTTTCTTGGTTTGACTGTAAAACTTACTAACCTTCTGAGAATGCAATACCCAGAAAAATGCCAAACAAACTTATTGCAATGACATCATCAAAAGATGATGCTGCCATCACTAAAGTGGGGATTCCCTGTTCAACACCAAAACCTTCTCGTTGTAGAGTGAGAAGCTGAGGAACTACAACTGCTGGTGTGACTGCTCCTAGAACAAACCTATAAAAAATACTACAACGTGAGATAAAAAGTTCAACTAGACTACCCATACATGTATAAGCCACAGGGTCATAGGGTGTATTACTTGATCTATTACTTAAGGTGATTCCCTAGTAAAAGAACCTAACATAGATTGTGGATGAAACTTGGTACACTGATGTAACAAGTCAAGATGATAAAAAGGTAATAAAAAGTGGGGGTCACCGTGCTCGTTTTGACGTCACAATGCCGATAAATACAACTATTTTGGACCAAAAACCGCGCGCAGCCCAAAACTAGACAAAAAGGAAAGATTTTTTCGATGAAGCATGTGGTATCGCACAGAATTTGACTTTAATGTATTGTTTATCCACTTACGTACTAGAAAAATGCCTTTTAATGCCCTTGTTTTTACTTTACGCTCCAAAGTAGAATTAAATTGGACACGCGCTATTCGACACGTGATAGCTCAATCCGTACAATTTAGTAAAATTGCCAAAAAACTGAACATAGATTTGTGCCAATTTTTTTCCCACCGAAAGGAAGCACTAGCCTTATTAAAATCATGAAATAAAAAATGGGGGTCACCGTACTCGTTTTTGCGGTAGAGCTGCAGAAAGTGCGCACCAAATGCATTTTTCCTTCATTTTTGAGAGAGGACTGGGGCGAGTTTCAGAATTTTCAGAATTTTAGAATGTATGGGAAAGGGGGAAGAAGGTATTAAAAAATCCGTTCTTACAGAATTTACATCGAGATATCAAATTAAGGACAAAATGTGATAAAGAAAGCATTTAAATGAAAATCAAAGTGAATAAGCACAAATTAAACATCCACTATTGAGGTTCTCCATGAGGATGTCGAACTCAGCAACACGCATACTGCTTACGTTATGCACATTCCCACCACATTGAGTCTCACCTCGGCAAGAAACAACCGCAAGCAAAAATACGCTCTTCTCACGTATGGTAATATGCCCGTCTAACCTCGTTTTTGAGTAAAACGTCCTTTGAAATGCTAATCAGACGACGTTTTCGTATTTGAATTTCAAAAGAATTTTTACCCATAAACAAGGTTAGACGGGCATATTACCATAAGTGAGAAGAGCGTATTGCAATAGCGTTTCTCTTCGGTCAACTTCATTTTAATAATGTTACTTCACATACTTTTTTACGGAGGCCATCTTGTTATGCGCAGTAAGAGATGCGCAGTGCAAAACCAGGGAATCACCTTAATTGACATACTTAGCTGGCTATGTGGTATACAGACACTATTTACCGGGGTGTGTGTATTTCTCTCATACCCTGCCTCATACCAGTTGGGATGTTACGTTCCACCTGAATTATTTGTTTCATTATTTCCAAAGCCCCATAATGACAGAGGATAAATAGGGATTTTTTACTTAAAGATTTAATGAGACGTATGTGTGGAGAGAAGAACGCGGAAAAAACCCGAATTCTATATGGGATTTTCTGCACCATTGTAGGATGCTGTAACAACATTACTATAATGCTACTGAAGACCTCAGTGGTGAACAGGTCAATATTGTGGGCTAACACATTACAACCACATCATGCAGTCACATGTATCAGTCATCACATGTATTCAACTGCATTGAGCAGTCACAAATACTCTCTGAGTAATAAATATTTTCACAAATGCAAAGAAGGTCTTGAAACCCAGTTATAGATGCAGCTTATGCAGTTGCTATGAGAAAGCCTGAAAAAAAGTCAGGCTTGTCGGAATTTAAACCCTGAACTCTGCAATACTGATGCAGTGCTCCAACCACCTGAACTCAGAGCAAGTTAGCTGGGAGCTGTTCATCCAAGGAGGGGTACTCCAGATTTCAAGTGACAGCGATGATCAAAGGATTTTTTTGGTTTTGAAATTTTTGATTTCGGGATTTTTTTGTGTAGGAAAATTTTGCCAAGTACTTTTTTGGGTAGCTTGTTTGAAGCAGGGATTTTTTTTGGGTATTCAAAACAATCTGAAGATTCGTGACAATTCCCATGTATCTCGACTAGGTAGGTCCTCTGGAAATTTTTAAGGCTCAGAAATTCAGCATGAGATTTTTTGGGCGTTAAATTTTGGTCCAGGGATTTTTTTGAGTTTTGTTTGAAGCCCTAGGGATTTTTTTTCGGTTTCAATTTTTGCCTCCCATTTGATCATCCCTGTCACTTGAAACCCGGAGTACCCCCCCTGGGCTGGTCACTACATTGGTTCGTAACATCTCGGGGAAGGATGAAGATGAAATGATAAACATATGAATTTCAAGAAATAAGTGATGATCTTCTTTGCATTTATTTCTTATTTTACAGTTCCAATCTACGATATTCATATATTTATCATTTCAAATATTTTCACATTATTTAATTAACATGTCACTCACGCACCCAAGCTGCAATCCCCAAAGCCAAGGCATATTTATCAAGAACTTCCCAACAATTGCCACAGTGATAGCCTCTCCGACGCATGGAGAAAAAGCCAAACGAATAACGGTGAATTTTAGTCTTCGTAAAGCACCTGGGTCGAGCTCAAGACCAGAACGCGTCAAAATAACGACAAGAGCCATGCTTCTGAGAGTGGCGGACCATTTTTTGTCAATGTGACGAGCCACGTTAATTCCTGGCACATTTCTGAGAACAAAGCCGACTACTAGCATACCCAGCAGAGATGGAAGAGCATCTCTAGACAGTTTTCTAGTTAAAAAGCCGCCTAAAGCGGCAAGAACAACAACGCTAAAAATTCCGAAGATATTGCCGCGCGGTAAAGCATTGTCACCCAAAACAGACCATAAAACTGCCCAGCTCACTAAAACGATAAAACCTCGAGTTAAAGTTCGTCCAAAAAATCCAGAAGGAGGAAAAGTAAGTCCAAAGAAATGAATACGCCTGTTCTCATGGCTTGTTACGGCAATTTCTTGGTGACTGTCTTGATCAACCCCTTCGTCCGCCATGACTGAAAATGTACCTTTCAAGCAGACTTTCACGACGTATTATCTTTTACTTGAGAAGGACTGCTGGCTCGTGAAAGGCTCAGATGTTTTTCCTATTTTTGTTTTGATGATCATAACTTCAAATCTTTAAATGGGTCGCTGCGAAGATAATTTTTTAAGCTAACTAGCATTTTTTGTTGCTTCTCTCTTTTTATGAAAAATACAGTATAAAAATAAAGAATAAAAATTACGCCCAGGACTGCTGAGTCGCGAGTGAATGCACAGAAGAGGGTCAGGTCACGTGTCATTGATCCAAGATGGAGGTGGTTTCTCGTCTTATCAAGGTCCAGTTTCCAAACTATCTCAAATCTTTACCGATCCCCTCTACTTTCGGCGGATTTGCAAAGCTTTCCGGCAATGAGTGGGTACAGCTTGTTCCTTTTGTAGTTACGACCTCTGTGGTTGTTTACTTGGTTATTTCAGCGATCCTACCTTCCAAGCCGTCGAAGAAGGCGGATGCAGATTGGGTGAACAAGACAGAGCAGAAGGAAAAAGAGAAAGTGGCCGATATCATTCAAATAGAAGATTTAGGAGAAAAGACCGCTTTCTGTCGTTGTTGGAAGTCGAAAAAGGTTTGTGTTTACCCCCTTTTTTGTTTTTAATCTTGGGGGTCTGTGCCATTAAACATCCTCGCTCTGAACCCCCTAACCCCCTTGTTTCCGCCTTTTGAGGACAAAAATGTACATACATACATAACCTTTACTTTAACTCGAATTTTAGAGCATCTGCAACATTCAGCTGATATCTTCGAGCAAAAAAATTAAGGTCTTTAAAACTGGTATTTAATGATACTATTGTTTGGGGACTCGGTAATAAAATATCCTTAAGCTCTATTACGTAACACACTCGTGCATTGTGAGCTTCTTATTCAAGGTCAGTTTCTCTTCCCAATAGTGTGCTCAGTCTTTTCGATGTTTCTTACACTTATTTACGTGCTCCGCCCACCTCCCCATAATGATGAACTACCACCCACTTGTTAACACTCCCCACTCCTACCACCTTGGGTTGAGTCTCCCATATAATAATCATTAAGGACCCATTAAGGCATTGTTTGCAGATGGTCTGAATGAGAATACATCACAAGTTAGGGTAACTAATCAAACGTTTAAAGACTTTGTACACATCTCTTAAAATCAGGAAAAGTTGAGTTTCACCCCGCAAGAAAGACAAGATCAAACCACCAACACATTCCCCCTGCAGAAAAAGAGAACATATGTCTTCAAGAAATTAAATGTATTAACATTTTCACCAACCCCCTTAGAAATTACTTTGTAACCAGGAGCGGATCCAGGATTTTAAATGGGGGTTGGCTGATACTAATTGGCCTCCAATAATATTCTATATGTTAATTTATTTTGAGTTGTCCTATGTTTGTCCCAAAACATGGTGATTTAGGAAGGACGAAGGCTGGCTTTTTGGGACCCACATGTTTCTATATGCTTTGCAACCAACCTATTTCCAAGGGGAGTGGCTAGCCACCTGAACCACCCCTGGTAACCCCCTTACCCCAGGATTCCTTTGTCAAACCTGTATGAATCAGTTGTGTTGTGAAACCCTTTAACCCATAAGACTGATCACCATCCAAACATTAATTTCACAAGTATGACAAAAATGACCACTTGATTGCTATGCGAAGTATCATCAGTTCCACAGGAAAAGTACAGTTCGATAACTCGAACTCGGATAACTCGAATTCCCTGCTAACTCAAACTGAATTCCCTTCACTTGAACTGTTTTTGTTTCCCTTCAGAGTTCAAGTTACGGGGGTTCTACTGTATTTAGAACAGTGTGAAGATACTGATTTCTGATCTATGGGTTTTAGCGGGCTTAAATCAGTGCAGTGACAGGTTTTCTCCTTATTTTCAGTTCCCATACTGTGATGGAAGCCACAATCAACACAACAAGGAAACTGGTGACAATGTTGGCCCCCTAGTGTGCAAGCGAGCAAATCCATCTTCATAATGTGTCTATCATCATTATAAGGATACAGCAATTTGTGTTTGGTTTATGTTGACTTTATTCTCAGTTGTACAATTATGTACTTGAAATACATGATTTTCTGTCAACATGTACGTTGATCTAGTAACTACATTAACTAAGAATGTACTGTCAATGTATGAACTTTCACCAAGGTCCATATGCTTTGGAACATTTTATGTAATAAGCAATAAATTTGCTAAATTTTCCAGGAATTGCAAAATTAAAAACAGACAAAGGTTAATGACTCTAGTTTGTTGTTCCTGCTTTCTAATATATTGCAAAGAACCACTCGTATTTGTTTAAGTCAGGGTAAATAAAATGAGACTGTAAAAGTATTCTTGTGTGGCAGTGCTGAGACTGTTGGCAGAACTTGAACTGCTGTCGTGGTCACATTAGCCTCAATCACGATTACGATAGCCGGTCGATAACGTGAGGTCGTAAAATGGAGACGATTTTAATCGAGCAAAAAATCTCGCGTTTCCCAGAAACGGTGAGTGATCCAAATTTTGGGGGCACGAATCGTCTTCGTCTTCGCCCGTCTTCACCTTGCTCGTTGAATTAGCGTAAGAAATAACAGTGAGATAAAAGGGAAAATCATCTCTTTGATCTGCTAGATCCCTGCGCATCTTGCCATTCTAAATTTACGCTCCAAAAAATTCATCTGTGCATGAAAACCCTGAGAGCCGATATCAGTAGTGTGACCTTCCCAGAATTTTTTACCTAGGTAAAACAAAATTCCAGATGAATTTACCTCGGGAGAGCTTTGATGAATTTGCCCTAGGTAAATCGGCTTTGCCCAGGTAAAAGTCTGTAGTGTGACCACAGCTTATACCTTGAACATAAACGTTTTGTGTTTCGTACTTTGATCCACCTAGGGTTGACCATGTAAAATCTGCCTTTCGTGCTAATGACTACCACGAATGGATCTTCCTAATTCTCCCAAAAAGCTAAACCTTGCCTTCGTTCCAGTAAAGCAGAGCGTTAAATCAACGTACCAACAAAAAAAAACTGCGCTTAAAGGGAATTGGGTCTTGGAATAATAAGAGAGATTTTATTTATTAAAGGTACGTCACCAGTAGAACACTCATTGAGCCGTGACAGTGACGAAAATCTTTGTTCTGCGAATGATATCACCGTTGTATCAGACACAAAAGTTGAAGAAGGAAAGATGATCAGCAGCGAAAAATGCGTGGATCTTTCAACTGCTTCTCCATATTGCTATCACAGGGAATGTATGGAAAACTAAATTAAAATTACTTGTGTTGGCGTCAGGCGTGAAGAGTAGTTATCAACCTTCCCAGGGTCTCAACAACTCGTTTTAAGAGCCTGCATACAAGCAATTGACACATAAATAACTTCAATACCAACAGTTTTAATATTCGTACCTTGCACAAAAGTGTGATCGTGTCAAACCATATTGATACGTACATGAGTAATAATTAAAAGAAGATTATATATATTTTACGACTGATTACTGTATGTACGCGAAGAAGCACTGCGATGTTTACTGTTTTGACTTGTGCATAGCCTAGCGGGCGATTAAAAGTGCAACAGAATTAAAGTGCACGAGGAAAGAGGGATGGGAACCCTTCCTCCACCTTCTCCCTCGCGCCTTCATATACTCGCCTGCCTTAAGTTTTCGCGCGATTTTATGAATTTGCGCGCGCCTTTTCCTTAATTCCCTTTTCCCTCGCTTCAAGGGCGTGCCAAGCAAGCTAACTTGTTCTGCAATGTTTAAAACATTTCGATCGCGAATAATTAGACAATACATGATATTCCCTCATTTATCCTTGGTTTGTTCGCTACTTATAAGGAGCGTAATAGTTCTAGTGAAAGTTTACATTAAAGATCTGTAACAATGCATAATATCAGCCGTATTAGCATTCTAGTCATGCCAACACATGGCCAAAAATCAATGACCCCGCATTGTTGCGGGGGAATACGAACTTAGGAAGTTTTTTTTTTTCACGCGTATGGTGCTCTTTCGAGTAAAATACAGTAACCGGTGGTCTGAGTGACAGGCCTTTCATGAGAAGGACAGGAAGAGGCAGAGAAAAAATCTGAAGCCCTTTTAAGATTATGTCCCAGAACCCAAATTTTGAATTCCTTATTTCCGAGATGAATCGGTTACTTAATCATTAAATGTTTGACAAGCATATAGGAAAGAAATTCTTGTGCAAATCCTCTCTGAACCTGGAAAGAATCCACTCCAGTGGGATTTAAAGAATATTATTGTTATTTCATTTTTATAACTTCTCTAATGGTAAATTATATTATTATCGTATCAGCTGTACAACGAGAAATCTCTTCTCAAGAAGTCCATTGAAAATACATTTGTTTCGAACGCCTCACATTTCACACTGGCTATTTGCCTGGAGCAGAGGAGAGTGGTTTAAGATCCACTCAGGGTAACCCTTTCACAAGTTTTGCAGCACATCTTACTCCACCTTGATGAAGAGCACCAGTTTAGGCGAATAGCAGCTTTACAGTAGCTTGATTTATCGCTTGTGCACTGCTGTGGATCTGAAAAGTGGGGAATAAACGAGCCATGAGATATATGTGCTTACCCTGGGTGCCAGAGACTTTTCACGCGCTGTTCACGGCTTCGGCTTTCAAGCCTCAAACTATTTTTTTCTAAATTCTCTGCCCTGTTCTCGATTGGCCAGGTAAGTAGACTAGGCTTTAAAAAACAATAATTCAGAGGTCACTATTTCAATGTTCGCCAGGGTCACTGAGACATAGTTCTCTATCAATTAAGAAGGAATTGGAGAGTTTCTCGCTGCTCAGCATGTTGCAAACAATAAAACAAGACGAGTTCACTTTTCATTTCACTATACATGGGTGTTAACGCGATTATCCCATAGCGATCCAACGATAGTAGCCACCCAAGAATTTACGCCTTTTTTCTATTGGTCATGAATCAGAAGTTAAAAAAAAGATTCTGAGCAGCGGCGGAGCCAGGGGAGAGGCCCGGCGGACACGGCCTCCCTTATTTTGAGACCAAAAAAAATTTTTTTGGAGACCGCCCCCCCCCCCTCCCCCACCGCTTATCTGAGGGCTCTGGATGACCGCCCTCCCCTCCCCCCCTCATCTGAAGGTCTGAATCCGCCACTGCTGAGGGAAAAGCTTCAACTACAACAGATATAAAGCCGCAAACACAGGACAGCTGCGCATTCCTGATTTGATACGTACTGCACGAATGTACAAGATATGTACGTCGCGGTATCACCAAAGGTTTTGCTACTTTCTTTTTTTTCAGTTTCTCTGCCAAAGCCAATAGAGTTTGAGCTCCGACGGTAAGGAACCCCCGAAACTAGAGTTTCCTAAAGGTGGAAAGTAACGAGCGGAGGCTGTTACTTTCCGCGCTCTACGGTTAAACATTATCGAGGTTAAATTAACAAAGGCCATTTCTACACAAAGCAATCCAGAAAAAATCTCGCTTTCCGCATGGTTATAAGGTGAATAACAACTACATGAATATCCCCAAGTCGTAAAACCAGAACTCTATTCTGATGTTGCATGACTTCCTGTAAGGCCAGCCCAGGAGCGAAAACAACCACAAAACTAAATTTACTCTGCAAACCTACTTTCGGGAGATTTTGGAGAGCATCTACCACTTGAAATCTTTATATCATCCAATGCTATATCACTGGAAAAACCATTGCCTCGAATACCCTCGAATATGATCTGAAAGAAAAGAAACCGATATCATAAATAGGGCATTGCAAGAATAAGGCGTCGAACCATTGCACTTATAACAACAGGTTGAAATGCTCTACGGTAATCTACAGAGTTCTGAATTAGTTTTGATAAGAGAGACCATTCAAGTAGGCTTCGTCCCATATTCAGAGGCTTTGTTGGTTTACTGTTTAGACATTCGGTTTACCCTATTTATGTTTGATCAGTGCCATGGGTTCTTTTACATCACTCTCGCTTGTTTCTAATTCATATGCAATGATAAAGGACATAAGGCCAAAGGCAGAAACTCGCATTGGTATTCAAAATATAAAATAATGATAATAATAATAATAATAATAATAATAATAATAATAATAATAATAATAATAATAATAATAATAATAATAATAATAATAATAATAACTGAGCACGAGAGCTAGGGTGGAAAAAAAGAAGCTCTCCAGCTTTTTCCTTTCCCATCGTCCACTGCGCACTTCTGTCTCCCCCAGCAGCCTCCTAGTGGGACAAGAAGGGCTCTGCGTAAAAGAGACAGTCAGGAAAAAAAACTGGGGCTACACAAGGGGAAATGTAGCCGATTCCCCCTTTGAATGTTACTTCACTGAAGTGATCCCCCCTAATAACGTTTGATGACTTTAGCGCCCCCCCCCCCCCCCTTGTCTACATTTTTCAACAAATTTGATTGGTCCCACCTCTGAATCCTTCCAAAGTTTTCAGTGATCCCCCTTTTGGGTTCTCAGTTACCACTGATCCCCACTTTTGTTCTCTTAGAAGTCAAGTGATCCCCCCCACGAAGTCCTCCGCTCCGCCCCCCCCCCCCCCTCCCCCCCAGGCGATAAATAATGACCAGTCGCTAAGTTCACTGCAACGATGAACAAAGTATTCAGTACGATTACCTGGTATGGAAGATAAGAATTAATGGTTAGACGTTCATTATGCCACTCGTTTTTCTGGTTTCCAGATTTGTGCCATATTCTGCGATCTCTACCCCTTAGGAGCCTGTACATAACACGAAGCCAGCCCATTTTGTCACCGTACATGTGATACCAGAAGTTAAGGCAGACACTCCTAGCACGTACTACGGGACTTATTAATCTCGCGCGGTCATTCCTTCGTTGTGGATGAGAAGCTTCTATATATACGTAAAAACCTGAGAAATAAACAAATTATTGTTGAAAACTCCATTAAGCGGCCACCCTTGGTGTGCCGTTAAGCGGCCGCCTAATGGAGGTTGACCCCTCAATAGCGGTTCGTCAGAAACCGGGCTATACATTAGCATAATCTTTAGCAGAAACATCACTTTATTTTAAAACAAATACGCGACTGAGGCAGCAGTACTGGTCCACGATCGGTCGTCACCGTCTATGTCAGACTGTTTTCCTTCATTATATTCTTAAAATAAAACCAAACGTAATCCGTTAAGTGCTTTATGGTCGCTTAATAGATGTGACAACAATGGGACAATTCTCATTGGCACGGCCAAAAGGCGGCCATGGCTGCTTAATAGAGGTTTAATTCCTTATTCTTTTCTACAATTATTTCGGGACTTTGATTACTGGCTGCTTAATAGAGGGTGGCCACTTATTGGAGAGGTTGAACTGCATTTAATGCCTGGTAAAAACCTGAGGAATAAACAAACGGCTAATAGTAAGGAGAAGAATGGCTCAGGTTCAAACGTTTCTTTCCATATTTTCGGTCAGACGAACCTGTATTCATCGGACACCTCTTGGTCATCAGTGACCTTAAGATATATCGTTTCTGCCCACAGAAAAGACGGTGGGCGAACATGATTTTCCATAACTAGGCGGTCAGTATTGTATCCTCGTTTTACCCGGTAGCTTAGCCGTTTCCCAGGGCTAAGAGAGGATCTACTTGTATTTACGGTTACGGGTGCGGGTTATTTGCCCATACCCGTTCACGGACACGGTCTATCTTAAGATCTCTAATAAGCTTAGTTGTTTCTTACTAAGGAGCTGTAAGGGGGAACGAAAACAGGTGCAAAAGAGGAAAAATAGCGTGAGTTGAAAACTGTTCTCTTGCTTCTTTCTTCAACTTGGATGTTTGTTACCAACCTCTTGAAGTTCCCAAGGTGTGATCGTTAGTTGGTCCAGTCTTCTTGCTCAGCGTACTTCCACTTAACAACGCCCAATCAAACTGATCTAGCCTGGAGGCGCGCACATTTCTCCACTCACAGAATCCTTCTTCAAACGAGCAAGACATGTTTGCTAAAACTGTTGGAGAATGGATAAATAGACGACAAATTAATAGATAAATAAATAAATAAATAAAAAGGAGACAAATAAATTTACGATAAATAAATAAATAGATATATAAATAACGAGTTAGAGGTTACACTTCCATGAAGTGGTTCATTGTGTTGTATACTTCATCGAATTGGAATTTGAAAATCTTGGTTGTTAAGGAAAGGGGGAAATCGGAGTACCCGGACATAAAGTAATCGAAGCAAAAGGCAGGAAGCCACTACATAATCCACAAACGGCCTCCTAAACCGGGATTCGAACCCGAGAAACTTGGGAAGACGCACGCGCTGCGCCACAACTGTTTCTAAACTCCTCTGCAAATCCTTGTACAATTTACGGCACTCGACTCTACAGAAACATTTACTTCTCAAACTCATTAATAATTCATAAAGAAAATACAAAGGAAATTTTAAATGTTTAATGAGTGTTTAAAATCAGACGAAAAACTGCTCATTTTTGTATCTTTGATTTCTACCTCTAAAATCATTTTGTTTGAGAAGTGATATCAAGCATTCGACACAGTGTTTCATCACGAGATGAAACACCTCGAAGTTCTTCAGAAATACTCGTCGTATTATCAACTCTACTTCTCGGTGTTTCATCTGGTGATGAAACACTGTATCTCATGCTTGATACATTACATCAAATAAGTTAGCAACGTGCAGTCCACTTACCTTCTCCTTCACAGGGAACTTTTCTGCAAATTCTCATCCGAGGCGGCCTAGCATCACGTGGACAGTTTAATGAGACAGCTCCTAAAATATTTCTGCACTCCACTAAACGTTGTTGAACACTATTTCCACAGCTGCGAGAACACTAAAACACAAGGAAATAGAACCAATTTAACCCTTAAATTCCCAAGATTTGATTGCATGTATTAATTCTCGCAAATGACTGCTATTTTAATATATTTTATTGAAGTAATTTGGGGTTATATCAATATAATATCATCTGGCTGATAAATTTACGTATTCTCACCAGCAGTATGTTGGACAATGTATTGCATGTTCTAAGAAGTTACATGCCACTCCCTTCTGGGAGTTAAGGGGTTAAAAAAATTCAAACACTTTCTCCCCATCTGTCTTGATAAGCTATTGCTTGTTGAATTTTAGTAAGGCAAAGTTGTGCTGTCTTCAAATTGTTCCGCTCTCCAGATTGTGATCCGTTTTGACAGTTGCCAACTAGATTTCTTGAGATAATGGAACCAATTGCATAAAGTATCTTTAGAGGAGTAGAGGGGTCCCTTTCTGCAGCCAATCTCTCTGTTGTAAAGGATGCTCTTGCACGGATCGGGAGTAATTCGGCTAGGCTCGATTACCAGCCGCTGTTCGGGAAAATGAGGATCAAAGACCAGACCCGGGAGACGGCGGAAATCGAGCCTATAATTCGGCCAAGGGCGGTTTAACAAGCATGGGAATGCAAGGAGAACACCAGACTCTTAAAAGGTTGCTTTATGAATCGGGACTTGGTCCCTCTTTGCTCTGTCATACCATTGCTCGTATCATTATGTCTAATGGTTTTAGCAACTTTTGAATAGCAGTTTGCGCGGCCAGTGTATTTATCGACGGCTAATCACTATTTAAGTATCCAAGAATCCAGCAACGAAGAAAATGTTACCAATAAAGACAGTAACACAACTTTCATCAAAAGGACTTGGTGTGACTGTGATGTCAAGTGTGATGCAAATGCCAACTAGTTGTTCAGCTGACTAAACTTACTGCCTTTTTTACGTTCTTGTTACCTTCACCGTCGCCGGACCTTTAAGTCTCTAAAATAATATGGCGCCGGAGTGCCAGTCTAAGGGCTTGCCTGGGGTCCCCCACCTCCACATGTAACCAGGTGAGATAACCCGCCTGTCCATACGGCCACCCAACCTATCATGTAAACGTGATCAAATTATAATGAGAGATTATATGAACAGGCGGGTTACTCCACCTAAGCGGGTTACCTCACCTACCTGGGGTCCACCACCTCCTTGTAAACAAGCCTTAAAAAGACCCTACGTACCTGAGTCCAGTTACCCACAATCCATTCGGCCGGACACGGTTGATCGTTACATATCTGTTGTTTCTCAGGCCTTTCCGCAGTACACAGTGTAGAGTTGACCTGGCGATCTACTAAAACTCCTCTACATTCCACTGTACGATTTTGGCTGCCGCCATTGCAAAGTGAAGAACACTTCGTCCAATTGGACACTTTCCAAACATACCTGTGACGCACAGAAATAAGATTTTCATTAACGTCACTTTACAAACGTTAAGAGATTTACTTAGCTGACATTTGTAGCGTAGGAGGGAGTCAAGGGATTGCGTTTTGTTGTTTGTACTTCGAGTAGTAGAGCTACGCTGTTAGTGGGAACATGGAGTGAAAAGCTTCCTTGATTTCTTGGGGATGTATAGAGCCTATTTGAAAGACAAACTTTTGTTCTGTATATTTTCTAAGTGTACGTCACTCAACTTAAGGAAGACAAAACGTCTTCCCAAGACGATCGCAAATATAGCCATAACAATTGGAACAGACAGCTAGTTTAAAAACAAGTATTGTAGGTTTGGGTACTGAAGGTGCATTTTACGGAGTCTCTATAACTGTCGACGATGTTATGTATGTTTTTATTTAACTCCTAAAATAACTATGTTTTAGGCAGTGGTTCGGGCTTTTACTTCTTATTGTATAACGTTTGAAACCTTTCGCCATTTTCTCGACCCTTGTACAGCTCTGCACTGCCGACTGATGCAGCTGAGCCACCGCGCTTTCTGCTGTTTCTTTTTCTGTCAATTATCCGTGAAATTGACGTCATTTTTAAGAGTATCGAAATATCGGCAGACATCTTCCAAATTTGTCAACACTAGCTGGTTATGGAGAATAAGGTTGGGGGACAAGTTTGAATATATAATTATGACGAAAAATAGCCCGGGCACCAAATCGTGGTCCCGTATGTTACAGCGAAAGTTAACGATAATCTCTTTAAGTGTGAGCTACCCATTGCTGACGATCGATGTATGTATACCTCTCGCAAGCTGTCAAGTTACATGGTCTCGTCAAAGGTTCGGGTTTGATCAACGCGAAACAATTATCCTTGGCAACCTCTGATTTGTTATCATTTCTGCGGCATTTATATAAGTGTGTTTGGATACCTAATGAGTAGAAAAAACAAATAAACAAAAAGCAAAACATAAATAAAGACAAAATGACAACTTGAACCAATAAACAGATTACGTTGTTTATGGCTAAGGGAATGGGTGGTTTAGAATGCATAAATATTGGCGTGCAATGATCATCGTCCAAATGTCGTTTATATTTTTGCTCATTAGCATACAAATTAACCCATAAAAAAATAATAAAAGAGCAGGTTAATTTGAGCAGTTTGTTCAATGTTCAGCTCTTTGCAAACAATAACAAAGGAAATAGCAGCAATCAAAAACTGCGAAATTACTGGGAGGTAAAACGTTAATGAGCTCATACATTATTTGTAAAGTTTCGAGTTTTCCACAGCAAATTTCTCCGTCACTATTCGCTATATCGGGCTCAAATTTCAGATATAACTGAAATCTTTACGTTCTTTCAATATTCAATATTCAGAGATTTTATTTCATTAGCTTCATCAGATGATAGTAAGCATATGTCAATGAGGCAAAAATGTAAACAAGGATTTTCCTATAGCTCGTTAGAAGCCTGGTTTTCACTGGTGCATAAGCATAAGCACAAGCACATGTGTAAGCAAGTGAAAACTGCCGCCACATAAGCATAAGCACCAGAAAAACGGACAAGTTTGTCTCTCTCTTTGCTTGACTAGTGAAAACGGGATCGACATAAGCACAAGCCTAAGCACAAGGCCGTGGACCAATCATAGGATATTTTGACCCCGACCTCATGCGAACATATCAAAAGCCGTCCGCCATCTTGTTTATCGTCGGGTTGAGGAGAGCTGGTATCGAGAATTGAGTCAAATATGCCATTCTGCGCGTGCGTATGTCCTTATGCTTATGCTTAAATGCTTATGCGCTAATGAAAACCGTTGGAACATATTAGAGCAAAATCGAAACCTAAAGCCCCCGCTTCGCATTCAGGGTAAACGACCAGGGCAAGGAGGCGGGGGAATGGATTTCATCTTACGTCCAAGGCTTTCATTGTAACTCTACGGAAAGGTGACGGTTCTCCTCAATTTTCTCTAAACACTTTGAAAGTCTTCCTTCTAAGGTCTACTTTTCCTGTATATTGACGAACCGCGCAAACCTAGCTTTAAATGAAGCTCAACTTATTCGTTAGCTTTGGTACCAACCTTCCCCGCAAGTTTTGGAACAGTCAGACCACTTGAAATGCGACCAGAAGAACTCGCTCCCATTAGTGGTGGGTTTGTAGAACTGGTAGCGTAGACTAATAGGTACTGCTGGCTGGTCACTCATCTTAACCTGCATGTGAATCAATTAGAAATTTTAATCAAAGGCTGTTTTCAAGCAATCTTTGGTTGTTTACTATTTAAAAGAAGTTTCCGGATACGCCTGTTGAGCTATGATTTAGCGTTGGGCTTGCAGCTGCAATAACATACACGGAATACTATCTAACCTTCACAACAACTCTATCCTTGATGGGTCCCGGAGTGGTTATTGCCTCTATGTCGCCTTCTCTCTTGTAAGTGAATTTTGTCCCAGCAAATTCATAAACTACGGATACTGACGTCTGTTCAGAGCCTACGAAAGGAGCCTTTTCTGCTCCCATGGCGTCTAGAACTGTTAATAATAAAACCAAATGGAATTTAGGAAAGTAAATGTCATTTCCCGAACAGTAGCCTGCCAGCAAGCTCTCCATTTATGGCGAACGAAGCGGACCGCCAGGGAACGCACTCACGTCACCTTTCGCGTGTTGCTTTCGCGCGACTTCTCGCGACCAACCCAAATGGAGAGCTTGCTCGAAGCTACCCGAACAGCGGCTGGTGATAGAGCCTAGGAAAAATCTACAACTGTAGCTGTACAATAAGAAATTAGTACCATCACTAACCTAGGAAGTTTGGAGACGAGTCTTCAAGCATGATATCGGTTGCACCCACTGGACACTCTAACAATGTTTCAAGATCTATAAAATCAATAGATTATTTAAAAAAAAACCTCTTCAGTCTGTGGGCACATTAATACATATTTAAATATCAGTAAGGTCAGTAACATCTCATTCATTTCTTCAGTGCAAGATGAGTTATTATAATAATAGCCAGCCATACAGGTTTCGCAGACGCCTCACTTCGTATTTCTACTATTTTGCGGGTCAGCACTTTCCGTAATTTTATTTGCAAAGAAAATAAACGCTGTTCTTGTTGATGCTGTTGTTGTTTCCGGAAACCCCGAGAACAAACCTCTTACCAAAACCGAGTTAAAAAAGAAAGCAAGCTAGAGTTTACATATCAATCAGCAGGATTAAAAAATTTAGTGCAATGGTCACAACAAGTCGGAGATACTCTAAAGTAACTATCGCACAAACTGAAAGAATCTGTACCCAGTCCATTTTGTGCAGTCTTACCAGTTACTCGTTAGCAGAGAATTTACTAGGTTCTAAATAGCAAAATCACAACTCTATTACAAATAATAATAAAATAATAAACTTACAAGCAAGAGAGATAAAACCCCAATTGTAATCGGATTTTTTTTTCAAGTTTGTGCATCCACAACTGATTTTGTTTTATCTTTAAATGTGGTATCTTTAAATGTTAATGATTAAATTTCACACAGTTTGGTAGCCAGTTCTTAAAGGGACAAAGTCTGCTGATGCACATGCGCTTTAGATACTATTCCTTAGCTGATTTGCATACAACAAGATACTGTTTTCAACCAAATATGATAAAATAATTTTATAGGATGAGAAAAAGAATACTCAGGAACAAGTTTTCAGTAAAAGATCAAAGATCGAATGCAGCACAAGGCAAGGTTGAGGCGGATTTCTAGATGTATCCGACCTTTGATTTCGGGTTGAGCTAAGCGGTTTTCAAAGTGGCAAAACTAGTGTCTAGGTCAGCACGGTCCCAAAGCTGACTATGCCCCTTTAATTGCTGAATAAGGCTATATGACACAACTTTTTTAAAACCAAACTGCGTGTGATAGAGGAGGCAATGTGACCGAGCGGTTACAGTTTTAGACTTAGAAGCAGGCCACGAGCTCAAGTCTCGCCGTGATCTCTAGCTGGATAAAAGATTGTTCTTGCTAGGTATATCTTAAATGGGTTTTCGCGAAGGGGATTCAAGTTTAATCATTAGTCGAAACGTACGCAAAGAATGCATACAATACGGTTGAAGACGTAAAAAACACTACTCCACCCCCCCACCCCCCCACCCCTTTAACACCAATTAAGTCCACAGAAAGCTCATTCCCAGGCTCTTTTCTCCCTCACTTCAAAGGGAGCTGAGAACAAGGGTCGGTTCACGACAATTGTGCACGTACCTTCTTTCGGTAGCGTGGTGATGGTCCCAGCTGTTGCTGAACACATATCGTTGTTACCGCCACAGACACCGCAGCTGTCAAGAGTTTTGTTCGATCCGATGACACCATCACAACCGATTTTCTACCAGAAAAAAAAAGCGCAGCACCGTTAAGAACAACCAGTAATGAGCGTAAGCAACGACACAGCGACAACAGTGAAAACATCGCTGAAAATGACAAAATGAACTTGCGTTGTTTGAAACTTTATCGCGTCTATTTGGACCCTTTTAATTTGTTAAATGAAGGCGCTTTCTCCTGGCGTTGAATTCTTAAGAACTTTATTCAGGTTCAAAAAGAGAAAGGAAAATTCGTCGTCGTATATTAACGGCCCCCATAAAACGTCGCTTCAGGAGTCGTGCGGTGACGTCAAGGAATGTATCAAAACACCTGATGCCCGTGCATAGCTGTTGTTTTGCTCATAAACCAATTCTTTTTTTTACTTTTTCCGTTGTTTTCGTCGTCATCGTTCCTTTGAAGATACAGAATAAGACGCTGTTTATATGGAGTAGGGGACCCCGGTCTAGTGGGGTACGTTTCTTTTGTTTTTTGTCCTTCAGAGCCTGAAAACAAAAGAAACGAACCCCACTAGACCGGGGTCCCCCACTCCATGTAAACAGGCCCTATTTCTTGGTTTGCAACCACGTGACAAGGCGGCCATGTTGGATGTGTGTTAGTGGTCAATGCAATAGGATTTTTCCTCGAAGAATTTACATGAAAATAGGGTATGGTTCACAGAGGAGAGAAATGCTTTTGTTCTGACCACCAACACACCACCAACATGGCCGCCGTGACGTCACGTGTAAAGCAGCAATAGTTTACGAAATACCTGACATTTTCCCTGGATGCAGACATCAAAGGATTTAAGGTTATCGTAACATGCAGTTCCGTTTTCTACTTCCACGTTAACCACGTCTACGCTTTGGCCGTCGTTGTTTGCTTCACAGAACTGGTGACATGGTTCAACAGGTATTTCTACAAACAAAAATGTTTAACCCTTTCAATCCTAGAAGGGCCCAAAGTACAACTTAGACAAAAATTCTTATAGAGTGTTTTCACTCACGTGGCCAACATCTATACAATTTTTTTGGAACAAAAGAAAGTGTTAGCGTAAGAAAAGAGTTCAACTCCTACAGGACTGGTTTGGGACACCAACATGGCCGCCGTTTCATTGTTTTGGGACACCAATACAGCGGCCGTGACGTCATGTGAAAACACTCTACATCATTCTGGAAACTGCTAAAAAATAATAACAATAACAATAACCCAAAACCAATAATAACAAAGTAACACATGAGGGTACTGCCAAACACGTTTCTCAAAGTTTTTGTGAGAAAGTTTTTTTCTAATAAATAGTCTACTAGTAATTTAATCCTCCTTTAGAAATTCACAACTTAATAGAGGCTGATTGTAGGTTAACAATGACTGAACAATATAAGGAAGGTCTGAACAAATACAATAAAACCAGAAAGCTTACGGTTGTTGACTGTCATAAATCGCATTAGTCCCAGTCCACACGGGTTGTTTTCGAGCGTTATATCATCCAGCGCGAAATCACTGAGGTATCCATCACCTCGAATGCCTTGGAAGACAATCTTCAAAGGATAATGAAAGCAAACAGTTAATTTCTGTGTGGTAATAGATAAAAAAGGCTCATACAACGATCATCATCATCAAACATGATGCTGCGACAGTTCCAAGCTGTCCTATCTCTCCTGGTACCTCCAGTTCGTTTGTTGCCACTCTCATTATTACAAGTTGACTCTAAGTATGAAGATTCAACAGGTGAAATAACTGAAATTAAATGACCACCTCTACAACTATACGGCTACGGCTTATGATGCTGTAAAAGGTGACAATTTCTGGGGGTACGGAAAAGCAAATTTCCTCTGAAGTTGTTACAAGTTGCTGCAAAAACTGGTTATAACTTTTGTGCTTACGATATGAAAGAAAACCACGAGGATAAATAATGAAGTGAAAACTTGTCTTTGCACGTGAAAATGTAAAAATCGTCTGTGTCAAGGTGAGGTCTATAAAGATTTAATTTATTGTTTACCCTGTATGGCTTGTTGCTAAATATCGTGGTAGGCTTGTGAAACACCCATCTATTTCCTCTATTCTTATTTACGCTCCAAACCACTTTTTCGTCCTAAGGCAAGAAATATATCAGGCTCTATTAGTAAAGATAATACTGCATCTCGTCGAAGGAAGACGCATAATTCTTTCCAATAACTAAAACTTAGGGACTTAGGGCCTGTTTCGCGAAGGTGGGGGCCCCAGATAGGTGAGGTAACATGTGGTAGGTCACCTCACCTATCATGTAAACGTGATCAAATTAAAATGAGAGATTATACGGACAGGCGGGTACCTCACCAACCTGGGGTCCCGCACCTTCAGGTAAACAGGCCCTTAATTTTGATTAAATAGTGCACATAAAGAAGCTTTGCGAGTACACGTACATGAAGACAGAGATCCTATATTGCGGTCCGTTCAGTCAAAGCTTAACAAAAACAGTGGGAGAAGAAACTAAAATTAGTTTGAACAATCTTTCAGTTACAAGGGCTGTATCACGGCTGTCTAGGGTCACGATATAGATACGTATTCGGTACGTCATGTATCTACCTAGTCTGCTACACAGCCGTTTTTAGTGTCGTCACGCAACGCTCCTCTGTGGGGATAAGCGTTGCGTGACGACACTAAACACGGCTGTGTAGCACACTAGTATTTACCGTGTCTGTTTTGATGATAAGTTGAAGTTCTCCCATATGAATATCACCTCCCCATGCATGATACCAGAACTTTAGACACGCAACACGCATGCCTATGTACTTGCTAACGAGGCGAGCCTTCCATCCGGGCTGGACAGGTCGAGAAGTCTCCAGATACACGTAATGTCCTAAGTGATAAAACGAAAACAATAAATCAATATAATGCGGAGGTGAGGCGATTTAATGAAAGGCTTACAGATATAAACTTTTGGAGAATCATGTAGTCCATGGATATTAGATCCTCTAGATTTTTACCGGGAATTTTTTTTTTCTGCGGGACCTATTCGTTTCGGGGTTACCTGTTGTACGTCAACGAAATGTATTGATCAGCAACACATGAGAAGACAACTCGTTAAAAGGACTCGTGAGGACATAGCCTTTTTCCTTCAGTTGTTTTAACGAAATAAACTAAATAATATTTATAAAAATGATGGTTTCTATATTTCCACAGTCTTGATGTGACAGTATGTATAGTGCTTTAATGGGAAGAGAAGGTAAAACAAACCGCTTCGATTGGTTGTCTGATGCCGACCAGGCAATTAACTTTGACTTAAAGAACGTCACTCAAGATCAGTCAGACATCTTATTCTAGCTGTTAACGTTTGATTTTATAATATGTAATATACCAACCACGGCGTCCTTTTGTGTGGTCAAAAGAAGGTCCTGTGCCAGCCGTCGGCGTGTGTCCACTGCGGCGACGCCAGTCAAAATCATCAGTGGGATTATTGGTCCATCCACAGAAGCCTTTTTCAAAGTCACAGTCGATGTTCGCTGAGGGGAATGGATCAGTTAAGATTCTGGGAAGCCACCCACCTACCCCTCCCCTATCCAATGTTAACATTAACTTCTTGCATAGTGCAATATATTGGGTTAGGGGAGAGATACCCTGAGAAATAAAGCTGACATTTCGAGACGCCACCACTCGCCACCGCCAAATGATGTCTGAGAAACGGCAGCAGAAATTTCATACTGAAGACGCGTCACTACCCAGATCAGGGTAGGCAGAATTTGCTTCAACCATTCAGAAGAACCACGCATATCCGATTAGCGACGCATCATCAGTATGAAATTTCTGCGCTCGGTTCTTGGATATAATTTTTCGGGGAAACCAGTGGTGACGTCCCGAAATGTCGGCTTTTTTTCTCACGCTGGGGTTAAAGTTACATCATCTAGTGAAATCGAACAAAAAAGAGGGCTTCTTCAATCGTCATGAAACATTGGAACCTCCCCTCAACGGATACATGTTCCCTTGTTTTAACACCGCTTTATAACAGTCCGACCACCCTACAAAAGTTTCCTTTCTTTCCATATTGGACCAAGAGGTTCAGCTGTCGGTTTATGGCTACTACATTTTTCTACTTTTGAATTTTGGTAAACTACAATTTATTCAAGTTAAAATGAATAGTAATATGGAAAAGATAATTCCTACAGGCGTTTTATGTCGCTGTACTGGCGTTCTAACTGAGCAACGCCGCATCAAAGTAGTTGTTAACGAATATAATTACAGATCGCGATGACCGAAATCTCTTTAAATTATAAACGTTCTTTAAAAAGAGCGTTTAGTCCCAAGGACTTTGCTCGCCAAACAATCCTTTGAACACAGAAAAAATTTGTCTACACCTCAGCATACTTTGATCGGCAAACTTTATTTGTTACATTCAAAGCAAGAGGAAAATACTTTCTGCTTTTGTTATGAACATTAGTTTTCATGTTTAATTTTCGTTTAATACTTACCGGAATATAAGTCATATGATGACCACACTGCCGCGGTTGTTGGGGATTTTAAAGGTGCTCGCCTGATACATTGTTCTTTGCGAGTTTGCTCAAATGTTAACAGTTTTCCTGGGCAGTCCTATATCAAAATCAAAATTAAATGAGGGTAATGTTAAAATGGCTATAGTGAGGTGATTCTCAAGACAACTTTTTCCGCGTGATATAGACTGGGCTCGTTTTCCAGCCAGTTTAATTTGCACCCGTGCGCGAGGTAGCGTGGGCTGACAAAACGGCTAGTAAACCAACCTAGGTAAGAGACATAACACATGTGCGTTGCTTTGAGAAAGAAACGAGCCTTTTCGCCCTTCTCTTTTTGTCACTTTCTGCTTTTCTTAATCTCATACAACTTGACGGTTATTGCGCTTTGCGAATGACTAGCTACCAAAGATCCATTGAGGATGCTATCTAAAATCAGAGCTACACGGTAACAACGTTGGCCAGTAACTACTTACCATGGTATTACAAAGCTCAAATTTGATATTCTCTCCTTCGCAAGGTCTTCCGTTATGTTTAGGCCTGAAAAACGAAACATTTCGTTACACTCCTCTTACTTGTTTAAATGTCTTGAAAGGGCAGCGTGATGGAGTGTCATGTTGACAGAGATTGGATACTTGCATGACTTTGGGGTGCTTTATGGCTGACCTTGAATACTCACACAGGATTGTTACATTTTCTTGTTTTGAACTGAACTCCTACGCCGCAGGAACGCGAACATTCACTTAGATCGCTCCACCTACTCCAGCCACCATGAACCGGTTTTATAGTCGGCCTTGGAAGGGGAATGGTTGTATCCCGGTCATCTACTGAAACGCATTTCCCAAGACGACACCACTGTAAAGACAGAAATACTCTCTGTTTTTTTACTGTTTTTAATACACATCAAGAGGGAATATAATATATATTTATGTTACTGACCAAGTGTGAGGTCAAGATCATTAGATATTGGATTTTGCGTTTTGATGGCCCGTGAAACGAAGAAAAGAAACGAAACGAACATCAAACATCAAAGAACAAACAGCAATTGACCAAACACTTAGTTTAGTTATTAAAAGGATTTCTTACATGGTCAAAACAAAATTTTTGCTTGCAGAACAAAGTGGACTAATCCGAGTATTAACTAGTTCTTGTGTACTTGGGTATACGTGAACGCAAACCTTTGTGGACGGACTAGGGTGAGCATACATGTAGGCCAAGACTACGCGTACTCGAATTCGTCGAAGCTCGAAAGCACTTTCTTTTTCCGGAGGACTTGTCCGCTGATCAAGAGTAACGCGGTCTCTGGGAACAAGGCCTGAAAGTAGCCTGTTCACAAACCCTCTATTTCCTCTTTAGAGATCGTCGAGGGCGCGTATGAATATAAAAACCACCGGAGATTTAATCACCGCCAGCGCAAGCAGTCATTCTCACGCGCCGTGCTTGCTCTCGTGCTGTCGAATAGGCGAAAAATAAGAAAAAGGTCTGTGGACAGGATGGCGTGAAACGGGATATACTCATAACCTTTTGGCACGTGAAAAATTAAAACGAGTATTTTGTGACCAGTCTCCATAGCACTTATCTTTGTAAACAAAGAAATATCGTTCTGGTGTGGAAGGCTGTAAATACTGAAGCCACTTTTATCCTTTTACAGTCTTACATGGACTCGTGTGGGCAGAGCCCTTAATGGTTTTTTTTTTTAGTTTAGTACCTTGTTTTCACCACATTTGGTTCCTTCCAACGCGGGTTCTCTTCGCGTTTGACAGAAGCGGTCATTATAGCCGGAAAAAGAACCGCGAACGCACCACAACTCCGCACAAGGATCTCGCTTCATCTGTTAAAAAAATGTCGGAAGTAAACTTGTAAATAACATAACTATATATGAAACACTTCAGCACAGCGGAGCCATGGCGAACTAGAAATTCTCACTGTGACATTTTTCGCTAAGTCTGTGGTGCTGGCGTCTTCCCAATCCTTCTCGGTTAATGCAATTCGCTGACGTATCTGAGACGAACGGACGCGAAAACTCGCTCGGACCACGTGACCTGAAACGCAGAGGCCGTACTGGATAACGAGGACTAGGGACTAGCAGATAAATGTTGGAAAAAAAAAAAAAAAAAAAAAACCGCTCTATACACCTACCCGACTGCAAAACCTGGAATTCCTACCAAAGTCATGCTGACATTGTTGATCGATGGTATAAATCTGACCGGGTAGCTTTTTCAAATAAGGAAGCTCATTTCTGAAGGGTACATCGTCTAAACACCAAAGAGCACTACATGGAAAGAACGAAAGCAACATCCGTCAGACATTAAAAAAACCTAGGATTAACTCTGTCGAGGACAACTCGGAAAGAAGCTCTAGATCTGTATTTTCAACCGTTCCCATACCCACTCTACAACTTTTTTTGTCGACCGTGAGTCAAGTTGTGAGTTTTCGATTCCTTTTAAGTTCGCAAATCTCCTCGATGTAAAACCTTCCGTTCGCATCGAAACAATGCTTGCTTAGTCCACAAACTGATTGATAGTAAAACATGATTCGCCTTAAATTTTCATGGTCATCTTGCATTGGCAATAGAAAAATGAAATCTTGTGTAGATGAAGCAATGACACAGATATCGTCTTTTTCATTCTCTTACAAAAGACAATAAGTCAACTTACTTTAACTTTGATAAAAGGTCTCGCCGACTACAAGAGGACCAGTAAAACCGGTCAAACCGGGATCGCACCAGAGGTGCCATGATGCTTCCTTTGATGACGTCATTGGAGCAGTTATTGTTTACTCCGTCATGTTCCATTCCTAATCTGTGAATAGGAACAACAATCATGAATAATTAAAGACGGTCAAGGGTGAATTTCTGCTATCGCATTAAGCTATCGCATAATTTTGTGTTCGTGCGCACGTAAATTTTACGCGCGTAAACCAAATAGAGGCGATGCATGAAAGGTCGCGCGCGCCTATCGTAAACTAAGTTGAAACTCGCTCACCTTAAAGTGCAGTTATGACAAAAGAAAAAGAGGTTCCGACTCACAAACTCGTCGATAACTTACGTATGTCCTGTCTCATGCGCGATGATAAATGCAGAAGCAAATCCATCTTCCTCGTTTAGTGTGCAGCTTCGAAGACGATAGCACATACCATGAACTGGTGCGTAACCTGTTGACACAACATGGATGGTGTCGAATTTGATTATTCAAGGTTGATAATTATAAACGAAGTCCGATTGAGGTAAACAAGTTGATTCAGAGTGCAGTAAAGTTTCGCTACCATATGCTATATGCCCTCCTCGCAAGCACCGTTTTAAGAAAGCAGCGTTGCCAAAACACCACAGATTTAGAGCGCAGTTTTTGCTTACTGAAAAAACGCGAAATCATAAGAACAAACAGTCTCAGTAAACTCTAACATGGGTAGATTGCGTACCTGACGGGCCGAAGTCCTTTCTGCACAAAAAGAAAAAGAGAAGAAGAGATAGTAATATATAAGGAAAGTCAGTGACTGAATCGCAAACACCGTACTAGTTAGATTTCTATTCTAGGTCCGCAAGAATGGCAAATAAATACAAAAAAATACTAGTTATATTAAATATTCGGAATAACTTCAGTAAGCTAAGAAACATATGTTTTGTAAAAATGAGTGTAAAAAACGCACTTTGTCTGCGTTAGACGCTTTTATGGACTCGTTACCTTGTTAAGAACACTGTTTGATCATAGAAATCCTTGGTAACCCTGTCATAGCCTTTCCTTGTCTTGTAGCCCCAGTAACAAACGCTTGATAAACTGTCCATTGGCTTTCCATTAATTTTGATTTCTTTCTGGGATGTAAAAAGGCAATGTAAGCTACTTCATTGGACAATACTAAAAACGAACTATTTTTTTCCTATCCTTATTTTTGAGTATCAACTGCGTCAAGTTTTAATTTTTTTTTTTCTGACAATTACCAACGCCCTACTGTAGACAAACTGATATTTGCGAAAAATTTACGGTCAAGAGAAGAAAATGATAACTTCGCACCCAAAACATAGCCTGGATTTCAGTCGTCTAACTGAGTTGCAAACTCCCGAGAGAGACGTCGCCTCCCTCGGGAGTGTGCGACTCAAGGAGCCAGGGGTATTTCATGTTAACCCAAAACTAAGATTATTAATATGTTTTTCGAAAAAGGATAAAAATGGCAGATCGCGAGGAAAGAGGAGATTGCGACCTCTTTTTGAAAAGTAGATAGAATGGCATTGCTTCGACTGCAAAAAAGAGTGGACGACGTTCTTTTGGGGGAGCGTTGCGTGACATCCAAAAAATGGCTGCGAGGGAGACTAAACAATTCGTTAAATCGAGGTTTTCGAAATAAAGAACCCTCGATATAACAAACAAATTTTCACAGTCCCTTGGCACTTCGTTAAATCGAAGTTCCACCGTAGCATCATAATAAGACGAGAAATAGCTCCAACGAAGAGGTCCTATAAAGCATGTGTGGTAATTGTCTTGTAACGGTCTCCCGATAACTTCCACAGTTATGTTCAAGCAGAGCGTTGTAACATGACAAAACGCTAAGAATTTAGAGCAGAAAAACAACACCTTACCGGATCCTTCTCCAGAAGAACTAGCTTAACGACAACAAAATATACTGGAGCGCCGATTGATTGGTGTTGAAATAATCTGGAGACCTGTAACAAGAGAAGGTGCCTAGTCATAACAATCCTATTCCTCAGTGTAAATTCTACTTCTGTTAACATTGAAGTAGAACCTCGCTCTCTTTTGTCTCAGCAAACACACATGATTACGTTCAGCAGCATCAATACAAAACATTAGCTCTGGTCAAATCACAACACAAACAAACCAATAATTACTCAAGACAAAGATATGGAGCGGTTAATACATTGTAGCAAAGCGCAGCAAAAGCTCAGGAAATGGTACCTGACTAAGGGCTCTTACCAAAAGTCAGGAATGGCCGACCGAACCATGGAAAATGAAAGATGCTTTTTTTCGAAAGGTTTCGCTGAAAACCCAATTCTCCCCTTATTTCTACCCAGCATACTATTTACTGACAGATTGACCTGGCTGGACCACCAAAGGTGGAACTTTCTTTAAGAGACTGGACTGCTATGCGCTCCAAGGCTAGCGTTCTCTGATGGCAGAGAGATTGTTACGCCAATCAAAAACCGTAATGGTGAAAAACAATGAAATCCCGAAATAGCTCTCCAGATCAAGTTTTAAACCGCTCATGACATCAGTATTAATTTCAAAAGCCTTATGGCGTTACTATAACTGACAGTACTCACAATGTTCATCAAAGTCAAGATATATTTCTCCGATTTTTCCTTGCCATGAAACTTCACTACAGAGCTGTCCGCTGTTGCCATCACCTCTATGTACTTGGGCCTTGTCTTAAGCATGTCTGGAAATTTCATGTTGGGAAGCGACAAAGTGCCTGGAAGAGAGACAAATATGTTACCAATTGCAATGCCAGATGTGCTTTTTTATTTTTTTAGAATTAGCACATAAAGAAAAAGCAGTAATGAAAAATTCTAGCAGCACCCCAACGTAGCCGCCCTTCCCCCAAATTTTCGAGTGTCTTGACACTTGAATACGTTAAATCGGGATTCTACCTTATATGAGAGGCTGAAACCAACTTTCTTTTTTAATGGACCATTTTTGATATATTAAAATTCATACTTGGCTCCGAGACTTAAGGGAATAAAACAAAAGAAATGTATTATTCATTAACTGAGCCTCAAGATGATTTCTTTTGTTTTATTCCCCCAAGCCTCGCAGCCAAGTATGAATGTTAAATAATATTTAGATCGATATCATCATCTCTGTAATCATCTACGTCATCATCATCATCATCATCATCAGAAATCATCATCATCATCATTATCACATCAACCTTAAGCCTGAGACAACTAGATACTAGAAAAATATGCACAGTCGAAAACAACCTCAAACCCTCTGAACCGAAGTCAAACTATTTCTTAGAAAACAAAACGTGCCAAGAAGGCACTGTAAAATAGAACTTGATTTATTCAATTTAAAAGAGTTACTATCACCAACTTGGAACGGTGATGAAGACTCGTATCGGATTTTCTGGGTCTGTTTTCACAGGTATATACTTCTTGTGTCCATTTACATGAAGAATTTTGTTCGTGTCGAGATCTTTCACGAACCACGTGTGAGAAGTGTAGGTATTAACTACAACATCTTCCTTTGGGGACAGGTTTAAGAAGAAAAGTGTTTCGCCCTCTTCGATGTAAAACACCTGTGGGATACAGACAGAAATAAAAAAATATCAAATGAAGAAATAGTTATATTCGCAGTGGGGTGAGCTAAGTAGGTGGGGCAGATCACTGGGCCCGTTTCTCGAAAGGCCCGATAACTTTTCGGGTCCGAAGGTAAATTTTGAAATCAAAACCAGTTGAATAGCAGCACATTCCTAGCTCACAAACCAGCCAATTTTGCTTCGTTAACTGATAATTTCATTATCAATTTCAATTTCATTAATTTGATTATTGAAAATTTGATCTTGAGTGCGAACCCGGCAAACATAAAACAGCTTTCAGGCCCGAAAAGTTATTGGGGCTTTCGAGAAACGGGTCCCAGGGTGGAGTTGCAGGTTCATTTCCCGGCACTGGACTCAGATTCTTAAGTAGCTGAGGAGTAAGACAGTGTCTTTCAGTCTGCCCTCGAAACGGCCAGACCTTCGTCCGGCTCGGATAACCGCATGAAAATAGCGATCCTATCTCATGTAGGAGTCGTCAAACAGTACCTCTGTAAGCAGTTGAGTGGCAGATTACGTTTGTTGCGGATACACTTGAATCTTTACGATAATCGCCTAGGAGTAGCCGGCCAGTTTTTAGGTTTGCAACTACGTAGGCCGCCATGTAAGTGGTTTACGAACTATTTTGTTTGCAGAATTTGCACGAAAATTTAGTTTAGTAGGGGGGTACTCGACTAATATTTGGGTATAGGTGGAGTTCCCCTAGGAGAGAAACGCTCTTGTTTTTGGGGGTTGTCAATTACTCGCCCTAATCGATCTGAAAATTAACGTTAGAGAAGAAATTAGTTGTAAATGATAAATGTTACTTTAACAGCAGGAAGGAACTCTGAAAAACTTTAATTGCAATAGGTTTAAATCTTCTTTAATTTTGTCCATCGACTCCTTCTCCTGCATTTGGTTTGTTACTGATTTTATCCATTCATTAACAAGTTTTAAGCGCTTAATTTAAGATGGCAAGCGGGACATTCTGAATGTGGCTAAAATTCGTGACCAAGCTCTACCTTTAAGGACAAATTCAACACAACTCTGTTGCACCAGAGAAAAAACTCAAGGGACTTACCTTCACGAATCGGTTTGATCTATTGATAAAAGTTAAATGACTGTTGGGCTGAGAAGGTTGAGTGGCCGCAGGAAGCTTGAGACCAGCTGAAACGCAATGGAGAAACATTATGATCGAAGACTTGGGGTTGATGTTAAGGGAGGCAATAAAAAAGTATTGACTTTCTTGAAGTTAGACTTGAACACTAGTCAACTCTTCCCAAGCAAACCACGAAAGAATAATCCAACTAAAAAGGACTTTTTAGAAGTCTATTCTGAAGTTTTTTACTCATAGTTTTCGGATGCTGAATTGCTACGGAATGCCGATTACTACCAAGAGCTTGCTTTTAGATTAACTGGTAAAACTAAACTTTCATAAAAGATTATTCAATTAAACAGACGGTGATAATCACGCAGCGAGAGGCCATTTCATAAGAGAAACACCGGGTGCTTAATCCGTTAACTTCTATTAATAAATTTCAGTTGAAAGGGATAATTTACTCTTAAACCAATATTAGCCACTTTCTTATCAATCAAGTCCTAAAGAGTATTTCAAACATTATACTACTTCATGAGAAATTTCTGTAACTTATTTGGCTCAGAGCAGTGATATTTCAGCCTAATATACCTACGTGTAAAAATTACAAACCTTTTGCTGGTAGTAGTATAAACAAATAATAGCATGATTTGTACGTGATATTTGGCCTACATACCACTCGTGATACCGTAAAATTCCGAAAATAAGCCCCGGGGCTTATATTTTTCAAAGGCCCTTTTTGAGGGGCTTATTTTTGGAGGGGCTTATATTCGGAGGGGCTTATCTACGGAAGGAAATTCGCGTTTCAAAATCGATTGGGCTAGCCTTATAGTTGGAAGTAAATTTACCGTTTTTGCTTTGCTTTACTTTGTATTTGAGGGCAATTTTCCAAGTACAACCCCGGGGGCTTATATTTGGAGGGGCGATTTAACGGAAGGTTTTTCGCGTTACCGGTTTGGGGGGCTTATATTTGGAGGGGCTTATTTTCGGAATTTTACGGTATTTCAAAATTGTCTCAAATTTCACGAGCCGCTTACGTACACCAATTTCGAAATATCACCCGCGTGGTATTTATGCCAAATATCACTACAAATCATGGTATTACCTATACTAATCGGACGGTGAATAGCGCCCTCTCACAGACGACACTGACTAAAATCAGCACAAAGTGTACAAGACAAAAACATAGAAATCGCTTTACAGGCAACGTTTAAAAGCTTTATAGTGTTAGAGTCAGTAGCGGTTTTCTGCACTTTCGCGTTGCCCATAATAGAGACCTTTTTATTCGAGGACTGGGCACGACTCCAAGGACAAGTAGGAAAGAACGCTGGGAACGAGGTTGAGATTCCACTCGAAGAAAAGACACACCTCAGAAAGCTTCATATTATTCACATTTTTTTCTTTTTAACCAGAAAAGTTAGGACGATAATTTTTATTGAGGGAGGCTAAGTCCTCTCCTGATCTCAGAATGATAAAACTTGTGATAAAATGTTAAAAATTTGATAACTTGTTTCCGCCACGTTTATAGTCGATTAAGTATCGTATTACTCACGTGGAACAGTGATTTTAGCGCGATATCGGTTTCTCATAGTCGTTCCAGTGGGTGGAATGAAGGTCTTTTTCCTGTTGATGAAGAGTGGTTTTCCTGTATCATAGTCTTTTGCTATCCATTTGTGCACCGTAAAAGTGTCTACGTCTTGTGATTGCCCATCTTGCAAAATTCGGAATAACTGTTCCTTTCCGTAGTTGATATAGTAGATCTGTGACATAATTGAAGTAGTAAAGATTAACACTGATGAACACTGATTGGTAGATTGAAAGATTGATTGGTAGATTGAAAGATTGATTAATTCAATAATTAGCTAAAGAATTGAGAGACTGATTCTAGAAATGCAAGTACAATTATCGGTGCAGTTATGGACAAACACTTTTTTAAAATTAAAATATATTAATTAAATATGGAGAGTCAAAATGATGATGACAAAGTCACAGCCACCGGAACATGACTTGTTCTTTTCCTAGTTCCCAGGCCCTATCATTCCGTTCGAGTCACGTGATCCGAACGTTCGTATCGATACGTCACCGAAATGGCATGACCAAGAAGAAAAAGGTATAATTATATATAACTAATTACCTAATTACCTAAATAACTAATTACCTTAACTGCACGTCTTGCAAGATTCATGAGTGTTATGTACGAAGTTTGAGAAGCTGCCGCTGTATCGACCAGCTTCTTCTCCACTAGGAAATAAAAATTTAGCAGCATTTGCGGAGATCAAAGTTTTTGTTCACGTACCGAATACAGAAGATCATTTGAGTGGGTTATTACTTAGCTATAAGCACACATACAGAAAAGTAATTTTCTCGTAGCTTGTTTCTTCCTTTGTTTTTTGTGTCTATACGTGATTTGCATCCATTGTTTTTTACTGCTATTAAGCGTTCTGATTGAATAAAAAGCACTGAAGAGATCATTATAAGATGATCTCTTCCTAAACAGGTATGCCTTTCCTTTCAACCACTCCGGCAAGTTGAACCGAACAATTTTCGTCGGGTTATGAATAGTGAGCGGGTTTCCTTACGGCAGTCGATCGAGGAAAACCTCTCTTATTTTATAAGTTGAACTCTATCAGTATTTTTTTCTTCGTTATTAAAGGAAAACGCCGAAAACGACCAACCGGATCTGGAGGTTGGAAGCTTTCTGAAAGGTAAGGTTGACAATGATGATGACATAGATGATGTACGCTTGTTCGTTTGTTTTGGTGGTTTTAGAGGATCAATAGATCATCATTCCTCTCAAGATAATGACGCCCCTTTTCTAGCATTACCCCGGTTTTTTTCTTCAGTTTGTTTCATTTTCCAAAGCAAATGGTATCAACGTAATGTATTCATTTACCATTGCGAGACAGTATCATACAAACGTGCAATGAACCCTGTATTAACCGGAAATCCGAGGGGCTCTTTCTATACTGGTTCATTTAATGAAAAATATGGAAGAAAATGATAAGGACTCTATAACATACATGTCCTGTAAGGTGTCCGCTTCATGATATGCGTCCTTCATTGCACGTACGTTGACATTCTTAAGAGATTAGAATTTGGATTACGGGGAGTTACTAACCTTTCAGTCCTCTTCTGAGATAGTCACCGTCAAACCTGTCAAACGACAGATCATGAAGTTGGTTGCGGCCTAGCATGCCCTTACTGTACATCAAGTGTGGTCTACCAGGTCTGGTCCATCCCCGTTGAGCTAACAGACTTGTGTTCAACACGGGCTCGATGAAGATGGTGTCATTACCCAACTCTATGATTCCTGCCTTAGAGAAAGAGCATATATTCGACTCTTAGAAATCACTATTATTAGAGACCTTGAGATTTTAAAGGTGATGTTCTACGAGATAATTCGCAACGACGATTTTTGGCGCAACACAGGGTTGCAATGTTGGTACAATGTTGCAACCATTCGAAACATTGTTACCAATGCTGTGTTGCGCTAAAAATCGTCGTTGCGTAAGTCCCGTGTAACATCACTTTAAAACGAGGACGACTAAGAGAGCGAGATATTCGCAATACTAAGTAGTGGGCGCGCATGAACCAGCGTCATTTAGGTTGGTTATAATTATTTGCTTGAACAGTCCATACAGGGATTTATCATTATATTTTTGTCTTTAACAAGACGATTAACGCGAGACCGACTGATTTTCCCTGTGCGTCTGTGCAGTGTTTGAATAATGATAGGGCTTTGCTGTAAGTCACAAAAAGTGTGATTCACAGTTCCTTGAAAATCCAGAGCCAAAACCCGTGTCAATATCAAATATAACTATATAAAGAGAATCATAAGTTAATTCTTTGGTATTCGGTTTATAAATGATAAACGAGTATTAAATAATTTCTTAACGTACGGTAAAACCGCAACAATAAGGTGCAACTTGTTTTTTACAGCAAAACGAGTTGAAAAACGATTTTGCGCGATTTACCACCCATGTTTAAACCTGTCTTGCAACAAATCAAGTTGTCGCAGGTTGCGCAAAATTGTTGCAGAAAGTCGAAAGTAGTTCTACTTTTTGCAACAAAATCTGTACATGTCGCGCGTTTTACCGACCCAAGGCGAACTTGTTTTACAGCAAGTGAAGTCATTCCCATATATGGCGCAAATCCCGCGCAATTTCATCCAATCAGTAGTCAGTATTCAGGCAACCTGCCACAACCGGATTTGCTGAAAGACAGGTTTGAACGTGATAGGTACAACGTGAACATCGCTATTCAACTCGTTTTGCAGCAATGTTTCGAAACAAGTCGCACGTTTTGTTGCCCATTTTACCGTAGCTTAAGATGAGATCAGAGTATGCATAAATTAATGGTTTCTTACCAGTCCATCACAGTCACTTATGGCCACACTGGTGTGAAATGTCTCAGCTTCTCCGACTAGGTAACACTGATCCGTCACCGTTTTCGTTTCAATACTACCGTCTTCTTTATGGCGCTCAACGACAAAATCAGATCCGAAAAGCTTTGTGTTTAGTCTCAAAAAGAGTTTAACAGTCTTTCCCTTATAGCTAACCTATAAAAAATAATGAGAATTTTACTTAAATAATGAAAGCGTGAGTCTTTTAGAAACTGGCAAAAATAAACTTAATCACACCAAAAAACCATGAGCTAGCCCATTCTATATTCATTGACAGTGGCCGGTAAAACAATCCCGAAGAGGAGCAATTGAACAGTCAATTAAAATATTTTCGTTAACACATCGCAATTTATTTGTTAAAGAATTTACGGGCAAAGTGACAGCTAGCACGTGTATCTGTAAAAGACAGAGATTCTTTAAAAAGTAACACCAGGTGGCTTTTGCTTTGGGGCAGCGTGATTATTTAGTCAAATGAGAGAGATTTGCGAAAGCTTGTACTTAAAACCACAGATTGTCATTTTCATTGCTTAAAAATCGTTACGTTTCTCATACGCTGTTATTCAAGGTAACTTGTTTTGATTCTCTTTGTTAAGAAGTTTTTTGGACTTGCATGAACACGGAAGCTGCTAACTCGTTAAGGTCACAAAATCTTATTCGAGCGCGGACCATTTCCCAGAAACAAAAAGACTTTTAATTTTGAGAAAAAGGAATCATGTTTTTAAATCAAGTATTTGTTACACCCTTGTCGTTGTGTCCACTTCATGGTAATATGGTATACTACTAGATTAAACGAAAAACATAGATGTTTGACCGCGGTATATGTGGTTTCTAATAGACTGCTGTTCCTACCTGGTATGTTATCGGTCCAGTCTCTTCGCTTGCGCTTCGCCGACGGCGTCGATGGTTGGATAAGGTAGTCACGTGGTCTTTAAAGCGACCTCGATCATCCAACTCTGTTGGGTAAGTGATATCAAACTCTGACAGCGAGTTGATCAGGTGCTCTGTTGAAAGTTTTAAAAAAGTAACAATTATCATTTAGACAAAGGAGAATCAGCAAGGCCGCTTTGGACCCCTTTCCCAATTTCCGGAAAGTACCTTCCTGATCCCTGGACCACCTTTAACCTCTCAAAGCATCAAGTTCACGGCAAACCAGAAACGGTAACGGGAAGATGTGCTTAACGACTGCTTATGTATCCGAGAATGATAATGTAATAAAGTTCTCGCTCAAATTGTACATGAACCTAAACGTGAAAGCACACGTCTTCACCATGTAAACGACCAGGGACCAAAAGATGGCTAAAAAACGAAATAGTCGAGCGGTTTGACGTTCGCCGTAAAAAAACGTGAACCTTTGACTCTTTTCTTTGTATTAGAAGAAAGTTCGCTAGCCCATGATGTCGCTTTAACCTTGGGTTATATATGGTTTTAGCCGTGGAGGCCTGGTGCCTTCCATAAAGATCTAGAGCTACTTTTTAACCAATCAGAAGTACAACATAAACTTCGCTCAAACCAACCATGACCTGGTGGCATGAATTTTCCCGCCCTTGGCACCGGTCTTATGTCTGTAATTACGCTGATAATGATTTCACGACAATCGATGAAAAAACGTCCTTTGTGGCGTCGGTTGATAGAACGGCGAGAGCATTTTTTGACTCATTTTAATGTTGGGACTGTCGCTTAACTTTTGCCTTTGCAACCTGCATATAAAACGGTCTTATTTTGGCACACTATTCTTTCTTCCTGAGCGTCCACTAATTGGTTGCAAAGATTCATTGCTTATAAAAATGTGTTTGTTTTTTGTAGTAGACACATTAAGAGTCCTTTCAACGCAAAATGAGTTTATGCCTAATCCTCTTAGCAGACTAAGCTCTAGTTGTCGGGTCTTTTTTTATCTACCTGTAGATGTCAGTGTAGTGCGCAATTCTGTAAAGTTTTTTTGACGGTTGTTAAAAACCTGCACCATCCACTTAATTTATATCCGATATCCGGACCTCACGAGGACTAACAAAGCCACTAGGAGCTCACTTTGAACGACACCATGCTTCAGTCGTCGGAGATTTCAGCAGGCTTCTCAAAGATTACGTCTGGCCAACTTTTCAACTGTCAGGAAAATTCCGGACTACCAAATTTTAGCTCATATCTGGGACTGTTATAAATTTTCTTATAAAGCTATTCATGCGAATTCATTATTCCTTCGACCGTATGCTGTCTAGGCTCGATCACCAGCCGCTGTCCGGGAGCCCGCACTCATGCTTCCTCTTCGGGAAGGATCAAAGACCGGACCCTTGATTGAGACAGCGGGACTCGAGTCTACACGCGCGCTGCCTCGATCCATGCCACTCTGTCTCGCCAATGAGTCTTTTTGTCTTTAACATTTGGCAGTGATTTCCCTTGAGTGCTTGTATCAAAGATGTGGGGTGTCTCTCGAGAATATATCGGGATCTACTTGTACGTGGACTTGAAGTCCCCAGAGAAGAAAGTCAGGAACGATGTGGTTTTAAGTTCTTTTTTATACAGAGGCTTAAAACAAACCCGTAAAACTTTTCCACGCAGATCTAGTTGTCCTTCATAGACTTCATAGCCAGACTTCCCAGCCACATCCAATAGCGTTTAACGCTAACGCTATAATATGCGCCTCAATCCATAGACATTCCAAAAAATCTTAAATGGTCTAGGATAAATTTGGGACAATTGAAGCGGGTGGCATGCTTCGGATGGTTCCGCCAGAAAATATGAATGGCGTTGTTTTTAAAAATACTTTTCACTTCCTTAATTCCAGATAAACGATTTAGTTGTTCATCACGCATTTTGCGAAAGGGACAAAAACTCGATCGAGTAAAACACACCCACTAAGTAACACAAAAGAACCGAAAAACCTGTTTAATGCACTTGGTAAAGAACGAAACAGAGTATAACAGAGATCAATTTGAGCTGGAAAGCCGCGCCTTTATTGCGCTTTCCTTCGACCGTCCGCGTCCTATAGTATGAGCTTTCCCCAAAGGCGCGAAAACCAACATTTCAAACCGAGTTAACGAACCCAAATAAAGAACAAAACTCAGTTTTTTATAAATTGAGCTACCTAAAAAGTGACACAAAAATGGAAGGATTTTTTACTTCAGTTCTCCTTTAACGCCTATGAACGGGCAAGGGACAATTCCAAAACACAACACATGAACTCACGATCAGCAAATGTTTTACTATTACCAAACCATAAAAAAAATAAATTCCAAATGCTGAGGATGACAGGGTTGGTGGTCAGGGCCACCGAGGAAAAAAAAAATCTACTTCGACGAATATTGTTACACTAATAGATCCGTAAAACTGGTGATAAATAGGGGCGAGATAACAAACTATAACGAAATTTACATACAGCACGTAACAAAGGAGCGTAATTATCGAAATACCGGAGAGCGAAAAGGAAAAGAATACACGATAACAAATAAGTGAGAAAGCGAAAAAACAAAAGGAAAAAAAAACTTGCCCAAACAGTCTGTTTGATAAAACGACTGCCATGGCTATCTATTATATTAGGTGCTTATAGCTTTTTAATTTTGCACTACTTCTCTTGGGTCAAAACCGAATGTTAAAAACAGAGGTCATTTTCATTCATTGCAGTCTGAAGGAGCGAGAGATTATTATCATTATAGGGAAAGGCTCGGACTGGAATTGAAGTAAGTTACAAGTCATCTATTGCATTGCTTGACCATAGTTAACACTGTAGTGTCTTTGTTGCAAGGCTTAACTCGGACAACTGAGAATTTCTTCGGGAAAATCGAGTCCTAAAAACAGATTTTGCATCTCTTTGCTAATCCAAAGAATCAACACGCCGAGTAGAGATTAAATCTAAATCTAGATATTTGGGATTCACGATCAGTGCGTTCCTTTGGACACAGCGGCTTGCCGGTGGAATATGGACTTGCCATGTTCTTGTCGGTTCTCGCCAATTTTGCTGGTATCCAAAAGGATCCATTTTCGGTTTTTCGTTTCTTTCTGAGATCAAAGATGTAACCTCAGATCCTCCTAAAGAAATGCAGCCTAAGTGAGGATCACGCATTCAAAAAATTTATATACAAGTCTCTCTTTGTACAATGATTACAGTGTTATTGCCTAGACCTGCACCAAGTTTTCAGTTAAGTGAAGGTTTGTTATAAGAGAAGCTTATAAGGGAAGGTGGTTGACACATATTGCTTTCTAAAGAAGAATGGCTGAGATTGTTTGCATTTCTGGAATCATTTATGGGGCTGTGCATGTGCATGAATTCAAGCCCACCTGTTGAGTTGTATATGCACAACTGAGATTTGTTTCCACAAAAATTTCAAGGATCGTTTTGTTTCTTCGCCTGTGGGATGGATGCACGGGTTTGATCGCAGCTGTTCACAGTATTAATAACGGGAACATGGTTACATTCCTACTTGTTCACTAGCCTGATTATGAAAGAACTACTTTATTATTATATAACAGAACGAGTTCAAGGTCGTCTGGTAAACAAATGATCAGTATTTAATAAACGTGTGTTTGATCTTATGAACATGTGACATTTGCTAGCTGTTTTTAATAATTCATGCATGTAGAACGTTGCAAAGGCATAGTTTTATCGTTTCCTTTGCCCAAAAATGGAGATTTGAGAATGTAGCTGGGTTTTCATTTCTTTGGTTGAAGAGCAGCTCAGAGTAACTTTAAAATTATAATGCAGCAGTGTACAAGAGCATGATTTTGAACGCAGGCAACTCAGCTAGAGGCCAAAAACCACCGGTCCACCGGTGGTGGGTAAAGATCTAAAACGAAAAAATTCTGGATTTTTCTAAAGTTTTTTTTGCTTAGTCACCTCCATGTTTTTCGTCCCCTATTCACCTTTCAACACCAGCTAACAGCAAGGTTTAATTGTTCTAATCATCCTGACATTTTTCATCAGATTTCACACGTACGTTTTGTCGGCTAATGACGTCACTATTTAGTGTAAAGCGCAGAAGTTCAGACCAAAAGTTGTCAAATTTTCACTTCTTAGAGTTTTTACTTTGCTAATGCGCCAATTTGTTCTTGGAAGTTAATTGAAACAGTTAAAAGGGTTTTAAAAACGGAAACATGAGGAATTGTCGAAGGCATTTTACTAAGACGAGATTTTCAACAAAGAGGGGTTTATTATCTTGAGAAAAATGAACAGCTTTCAACAGTTGCTTTTTTTTTTGTATCATTACCAACTTTTCCACTTTATGGTATTTCAAATAGAATGCCACTACAAAACAAGAAGTAAGCGACGGCTACAGTTCCTTTCGTGCCAGCAACTTTCCGAAATTTGTTAGCAAAGGAAATGGTTCTTAAACGGACTTTCTCAGTAATACAACGACAATATTACAAGCTGCAAATAGAACTGGAGCTAACTGGCTTCAGGTAGTCATTCTCGATATCAACATTCTTACATTCTTACAGCCGGGTCTCACAGGTGGTCTTGCGACAATAGCGAAAAACAATCCTAATATTCTCCCAACCCCCTCCCCGTTTACGCCTGCTACCGGAAGACGCTGGGTAAAAGGAACATGGACGGAACATCTGCCGGTGAGCTCTGAGTATCACAATCCTCTACGATACACGATTTAATAGGGCAAGTGCACAAGTAACAGGCTGCAAGAAATTTCTGTAGTTTCAGTTTAATATTTAACCTTTCAGTGGTGTGAGCATAAACAAACAGTCGCCTTTTGTGTGCTATCTTAGTAGGTATCTAGTGTTGCATTTCCGTGAAGCAGGCGCTCAGTGCAGTGACCTTTTGGCGATGTCATGAAAATGAAGTTTGCATTTGCGAAATAAAAGGCTTTCAGTGGTGGTGTGCCAAGAGGAAAGGTTACGGACATGTTAATCAATCAGCTCCGACCGCAATCGTGCGCGGTGAAACTCTTTTGTAAGACACAGCCACGAGAACACTCGGGTGAGGCAAATTGGGGTTCTGTTTTCTAGTATTTAAACTATATGTACTTAGAAGATAGCTGTTGGAGTATTTTTGCAACGGGTTTTTACCTAAGGCAAGGAGAATTGCTTTTAATATGAAGATTTGTGCTAATCTGACTGAAACGGCTTGCAGACTTTAAGCAACAATCCGATCAAATGAATGACAGTAATTCTGTGACTACCACAGTCACTTCTGTCTTTCAGGAATTTATTCATCATGCTTACCTTGTTTCTCTGCTGCATTGAGATGACTCATTCGATCCTGCGAATCGTAAGAAACCCCTACCGTCAGAGAATGAGATGATAGAAATAAAAGCTTCCCACAAAAAGATGAGAATCTCCCGAAGCTGTGTGTAAATTGGCGTAAGAAAGGATAGCGATTGATATGTCATTACCTTTTTACTGCTGTCGGCGACTGTCCATACACACAAGTGCAGTATTAAACACACAGCAATGAGGCTCCACATATTTACAGGTATAAAAAAACACTATCCTTCAACTCAGCTCCAAAAAACCTCGTAGAACCGTGAGTCGTCAACCGATGTTTGGTGTTGTAAACCGCCTGTCTCTCAGTGTTGACCGTCTGTTCTCGAATTGTGCCGAAGGCCTTTCCATTACGTCATATCCGCTAACACCACGATTGGTTTATACGCGGATTACTGTCACTGAAACGAGATAAAAAACTGTCGTCAAAACTTAAGCGTTGCCAAATTTGCCCGTTTCCGATTCATGAAGTCAGGTTTATACGTGAAGATGTAATTTTTACCGTCAGTTAATCTTCTCACGTTCCCAGAAGTACCAAAAAATAAAATTTCTAGGACAGTTACCAGCAATAATTTCTCGACAGCGACAATCAAGGTACGTTCCATGCGAGGTTATGATGAAGAACAGGTCAAACTCTATGATTACGTTCGTCAGACCTGAGACACCTAACTTGGAAAAACTTGTATCACGTAGGTGGAAGTCAAAGAAACCTATGAAAGGTCAGAGAGTGTTACTGTAATGTTTATCCTTGTTTTCGTCAGCTTTGAAGTGAATTAGCTGGCAAACGTGTTTGGACAAATGGCGGACAGGAAAAACACTTTTCAAAAGCTACGGTGGATCTGACTTGGTGACACATTATCGACACATACGCCGGACAATCTGATTTGAAATGTTTTCCAGGATTTAAATCCACATGTGTTCCGATAGAGGAGCGCGGACGAAAAATAGGGAGAGGAAAACAATAATGAATAAATGAATACTAAAATTAAATGAGTAAATAAATGAATCATAAATAAATAAACAGAGGAGACTGAGAAGGGCGGTGGTCTCTACTCGTTATTTTCTCGCTCGTTCGATTTCTAACCCTTCTAGCATCGCTTCACTATCTGAACACCTGGAAAAGATTCCATAATTCTGCTGGTTGTCTTTCAAAATCTTCAGTATTTGTTGAGCTTTTAACTTTAGTACGTTCAGGATTAATAGCTTAAGCACCATATAAGGAGATATGGTTGGAAAATTGGTTTGAGTCGTGCAGCTAGATCTCCGTCGGAAATTGCGGTAAAATTGCGGGAATGGCCTGCTATTTTCTTAGCTGGAACTCCTGATAAGTGAACGTCGTATCCAGTGAAATCCATTTTGACTTTTCGCTGAAGAAACTCGTACTAGTAAAAAATTACCTGTATAACTAAGTTAACGGACTCTTGTCTCAGGGATGACAGTAGCCTTCCCAGTGCTCGTTACGCATTCCTCCCCAACGAACGCGGGGCAGGAACGCGTGACGAACTCCTAAGAACCTCTGCGTGGGAGGCTAGGACAACAGTGAAACGGTGACTCCAAGTGAAACGAATACGATTTGTACTAGCGGCTTTTGTGGTTAAGTTATATTATTTTATTTGCCAGTGGAAATCTTTTTACCGCCATGTAGCTCCTCCGTAAAACGTAAAATTAGCCAGCTAAAATTAAAAGGTCCAGGTCAACTAGACTGATTGTTTTTTCTATTTAGACCATGGGGCTGAATAAATGAGAATGCATCAACAAGAAGGCATGGGTCAGTGAAAGACATGACTCGAAGACATGGGTCAGTTTGTTATGGTTAAAAAATCAGACTATTAAACGGCAATAGCAATCGTTTTAATTTACATTACGTTAAATTTCAGTAAAAAAAAAATCCAGTTGATTCATGCCGATCTTAATTCCCTGTTTCCTGAAACACTGTTTGGGCCCAGCCCAGGCTCGAATTCTCGGAGGGATATCGCTGAATCGAAGGGGAAAAAAGATATTTTTTCGTAAGTATCTTGTGATTTTCTGAGCCTATGGCTCTTGTCTCAGCAGAATATATAGTCTCCTCATTGAGAATTGCACGGACCCCGGGGGCGGGGCACGGACGTAGGACGGAAATGTTCGTTCACGCCCCAGGTATTGAGTGGCGAGACACCGCACATCCTTTCTTTCCCAAGCAGGAAGTTTTCTTCAGCATGAAGTATTAAAAATAGTCTAAAAGAGCTAAAAAGGGTTGACTGGGATGTCTGTGGGCATCATATACTACTTGTTTTTACCCTAAAAGGTAATGAAGAAGAAAGAAGACTATTGATTAAAAATAATAAGAGTGTAGATTTCTGCCTTGTTTAACTTTGATAGTGAATGAGGTTGAGCGTATATATTTTATGTCAAGTAACGAGACAACGTATGGCTAGATTTGCCTCAGTCGACCTTACCTCGCCTTATTATTAAATCGGACGAAGGAATTTTTAAAAGTTGAATGTATGGCCGGCGCGTTATTAGGTTTAAAATACACAAGCTTTTAAACATTTTTCTGGTTGCACATGGAAAGAACAAGTTTAAAAGAATGCTCAGTTTTGGTACTTCTTGTGGAAAGAAATCTTTATCGCAGCCAATGCGATTCAGTAGCTTCAATTGTTTCTGTTATGGGAGATACCGATTATCATTATACGTTTCATATCATCTTATAGATGGACAGGAGCCCATCCTGAGATGGACTATTTTGTCTTAAGAAAGGATAATTTGGTGATCAAACCCGTTGAAAGTCTCAATAGAGAGCTTCTTCGAAGGCTTAGCAAAACTCTTTAAAATGAAAAAGACCTAAGAATTCCTAGTTTTAGAACTAATGCATTCTCATACTTTCATTCTTCGATGACAACTTGACTGTAAACTTAGCCCCCGTGGAATGGCCAACGCCAGCGACGGACGCAACCCTGGACTCCACCCTCGAGAAATGACGCCAAAAGAACAAAGCAGCAAAGAGATCCTATGAGTGAGTTCCAAAAACCCTCACTTTCAAAACGAGGCTAATTGCAAGGTTTATTTGAAAAAGAATAAAAAATCATATTTACATCAAAGGCTTCGCACTTAGCCTCGTTATGAAACAGAGGCTTGAGCCAACTCGGTAATGGCTTATTTCACATACTTCGTATTTTTAAATTAAAACAAGTAACACAGTCAAACCATTCCCAAAATTTGCTTCCAGTATTTACTGTACATTTGACCTCTATTGAATAGTCACCTCTTTTATGGGGACGCGGTCACCGTTTGAATTTCCCAAATGGCTAATTCTATTGTTATTTACCTCCGTTAAACGGCCACCTTGTTACACAACGGTAACTAAATGGTGTATTTTTGGTCTCAAAGAACTCTCGCTGGCGCTGAGCAAAGTCAGTGACTTGCTTCACCAAATTAGATGACCATACTGAATTTCTTTCTTCATGTTGAATGAGATTTTAAAATTGCTGATGATGTGCTTGATTGTAAAGACGTGCTCCCTTACGAACAATAATTACTGCAAAAATTTTTACTTTAGGCGTGAACTCCTCGGAACATCCAATACTTTTATCATACGCCGCATCACTCATGACTGTTGTTGTGATTAATAAATTGTAAATAGAGTCATGAAGTTTGCTCTCTGGGTAAATTTCTGCCACATTATGGGCTTTTTAGCAAATCTCTATTAAGCGGTCAACCTCCATTAAGCGGTCATCTGGCTTATTCCCGAGTGTGACCACTTAATACAGATTGACTGCACGTAACTGCAAATTATGGAAGTGCGTTCGATGAAGGGGGGGGGGAGGGGTGGGTAGTGAGTGGTAGTCGTAAAGTGGTTTAAAACATGGTGAACTTGTAAGATTGCGAAATCAAAATCAAACACTTTTATCAGTATGAATATCAGCAGTTGTCTTTATCAGTGTTATTGCTTATCCTCCCACTTTACAATTTGTAACTTTTTCATTTTTCCTCAAAAAATGAAACAGCGTCCTGTATTTTTAACATTTGTTTGACTTGATGATCCTCAAGATATTCTTTTGCACTGTTGTACGGTCAATAAAATTTGCTAAAAATTGGGCTGCAGAAAATTAAAGTAATCTGAAAAGTTCATTGCATTAATTAAAGTGTCAAAGCGTCCAACCTCGTCCCCAGGGCGCTTTTCCCTGGCTTTGGTAGCCTGAGTATCAGGCCTTCCTAAGGGACTAGGGGAGAGGAGATTTGAGGTGGGGGAGGGGGGAGGGGGAGAAGAGAAAGGAGGTTTCTCTCCTTCAGCTCTCTCCCTTTTTCGCTTCCATCTTGCCCCTTTTCCCCAGAAACGCCTGATACTCAGGCTATGGCTTTGGGCGCCCCCAAAAAAAGCCAGGGAAAAGCGCCCTGGGGACGAGGTTGCAAAGCGTCGTGTATGACTTCAAACCCTTGTTGCGTGACACTGCGGTGACACAACTCACCTACTCAGCACTGTTTTTCAAATACAACACACCCGGAATTAGTGAGATGACAAGGTCACGTTTAACCGTTCAACTTCTTGAATATTTTTCAAAATGGTGACCAAAAATGTGAGAACAACGCTGTAAATATAGCTTTTAAAAGCGGAAAGATGTATTAAATTTGTAATAGAATTAAATATGATCGCTCTAAGCTGATCTTGCTAGAATCGATAAAAACTACGTAAAAACTAATACAGTGTGCAGAACACATTGTTAACATAATATCTACATATCCGATTATCTTAGAATGGAGCTTTTCTTATAAAAAATAAACTTAAATAAAAACTGTGGGAAAAACGATAAACAAAACTACAATAAACACAAACTCGCCCGACTTACAACCCTGGTCAAAACGTCTTAAGATACTTGAGAAAATTAGGCACAAAGACGCACTTTGCTAAATTAACTCATATTCTACCTCTTAAAAAAGCTTGGGGATGTTGCTATAAGGGGCTATTTCTGCTGTCCCCCTCTCCCCCAAGCAGTGTTGATTGTGTTGAATTAAAACTTGAATACATAACGTCAACACTGCACCGAGGGGGAAGGGGGAGGGAAGATGCCTCAATTTGACGAGCTATCGCGTTAGTGGCTCAAGAATTTTGACCAGGGTTGTAGTCCCTAGGCCTCACTATTGCGCGCGGCGAAAGCGTTTCAGGTCACGTGGTCCAACAGCTGCAACTTCGATTCGATAGCTCAGTTGGATGATGAGATTGAAGGATAAGGAGCAGAATCAATCTTATTACTAGCAGGACTATGAATATTCTGCTGACTTTTCAAAACCGGTCGGCAAAAGTCAATCCCGCAAATATCCACAAGAGTAAAAAAAGAAAACATAACTTTCTGCTGCTTACAAGATCGACAACATCTTGAATTTCAAAAAGCAACGCACGCATGCGCGTTCTGTTTTTGTCTAGGCGTTTCCCGCCCGTTCGCTTCGGATACGTCACCGAAGTGAATTGACCCAGAGGGACTAGGAAAACGCCGTACAGGGACTAGGCAAAAACTCGCCAATGTCTCATCCGTGGGCTAGTGTCACAAGATAGATACCAGTTCACGGGCTAGAAAAACTGAACACATGAGATCGAGGTAAAATGTACCAGCCAGCCAGCCAGTCTATAAGATGGTGCCCAACCCGTGAAATCACATGGCATCAGAACGCTACCCGCGCGATTTACCGCGGGACTCGAAAAGTAAGCGTTTTCCTTCGTCAAACGCAATTTTGAAAACGAGTAAGACTGAGTCGTTTTTCTTGTGGAGCTGAGTATGCGTTGTATCTTGAATTGCCACTTGACACGACTTGCTTCTGATACTCGCTCAGAGGGGGATTCTCGTATGTTTTTTTTAGTGGGGAGAAGGGTTGGGGATTTAGGGAGAAGTGGCTACAATCTTGGACATAATGCACTAATCAGCGGAAAGCCCAGCACCTCCCCCCCCCACCCCTACCCAGGGAATGCGGCGCAATAGCGGGACATTTTAGCGATTTTAGACTTTCACTTCACAGGGGTCCCAGACTTACAACAGCCCTACTGGAGGCCAAATTATAAGGTTTTGTCTGGGAATTTATCGTAAGATCGGTAAAACTAACAGGTGTTAAAGCATACATTCCTCATAAAGAGTTGTGTCTGTGTCGTTTTGTTATTGTTTCCTGCCCTATAAACGCCATTTTAGCAAGTTTTAATGTTTTGGTTTCTCAGCTGGCGGGAAACAGTAGGAAAACAACGCAGACAAAACTCTTTATGAGGTACTGTAAAATTCCAAAAATAAGCCCCTCCATTTATAAGCCCGTCCAAATATAAGCCCCCCAAACCGGTTACGCAAAAAACCCTCCGTTAAATCGCTCCTCTAAATATAAGCCCCCCGGGGGCTTGTACTTGGAAAATTGCCGTCCATCACAAAGTAAAACAAAGCAAAAACGGTAAATTTAATCCTAACTGTAAGGCTAGCCCAATCGATTTTGAAACGCAAATTTCCCTCCGTAGATAAGCCGTCCGAATATAAGCCCCTCCAAAAATAAGCCCCTCAAAAAGGACCTTTGAAAAGTATAAGCCCCGGGGCTTATTTTCGGAATTTACGGTATGTATACTTTGATAGCTGTTTATGCACCTTTTAACCGTTTTATCGATCTTACGATAAATTCCTATGCAAATCCTTATAATTTGGCTTCCAGTAGACTGTTGTGAGTCTGGGTTTCCTGTGGTCGGTTTTGCACAGTGTGCGGGGTTTTCGATAGTATTAGACACAAGTATCAGCGCCTGAACGGAGACCATTAGCAAGGCTTAACAGAAGCAGTAAATCATAATCTTTATTCTTAGACGAAATGACATGAATATTGTTCTGGGTCAGGGCGTATACTTCTGGAGGGCTCACGTAACTATAATCACTTGGAGAGATCTTGAAGTTTGGACTGCCAATTCTGTAACTCAAGATAGATTATCATTCAATTTTACAATTGAGGCTATGTGAGAAGTGAACAGCACTGTTGACTTTACTATTTGTAAAAGTCCAATTCGAGGAAAAAAGTATTGTATTGCCCCGTGTGCTGGGAACAAAAGTGACGTTTTGACGCACGAAATTGTTCCGCACAGTGGGGAATTTGCTTCAGTAGAAGGCAGGCCTGGTGTAATGCCCCACTATTCCCCGGGTATAGAGGTGCGGGGCTTTCCACTGACTACTGCATAATACACTGAGAATCAATAGCGCCCATCTCTTGGTCTTCATTACCGTGCGAGCAGAGGCGCGAAAGATTTCACAAATGCTAAAGGACATGCCGGCCGGAAAGAAACCTCTGCGCTTACAGGGTAACTCTCCTTGGACGGGGATGGGAAAATGGTACGCCCGACTTCATCCGCGATTTTGGGCGGGGTGGTGGTGGTAGTGGTGGTGGGGGGTGGGGGGGGGGGTTCTTCCCCTATTTTTTGGTTCCAGATTGTAACCATTAGGCCCGGTAAAAAGCCCACCCCTTTCCTGAAAAAAAAAGTTAATTACAGAAAATAACTGCAGTTACTTTGGACGGGTGTTTTACATCGATGGCTTCAGCTGCTCATGAAAAGAAAAGTAATAACAGCCAAGTGAGGTACGATAATTTAATCTTTATTTATGCCGGAAGCCCATTTTATGCATAATTTCATAGCCGCGAATGGGGCAGAACCGCCTCGACTTCCCAGCCATCGGCCCTAGACTGCGAGCAGTCTCGTTTTCAGCGAGACCGACTAAATTCAGCTCGACCGTCTAAAAAAGTGAAACCGGCCCCTCTTAAAAACCCTGAATCTATCTCTGTAACTGGTGGTAGCAGAAAGAATGCCTCGGGTAAGCTCTTAGGATGTGAGCAAGGCGGTAGAAACAAATAATTAAATTTGAGGAATTACTCAAAGATGAACGTTGTAATGCCGGCCCAAAGGCCAAACTTGAATCACCACATAATTGAGCGTTTCCTTTGCCTTCCTGATCACAACATGAGATCACGATCCTAAATCCAGTTCACGCTAACAATGAGTTCACCAAGATCTGCCAAGGAAGGATAATGGAACACTCAATGATATCTCATTCTTTCTTTTTCCTATTTTATACTTCTGTGTACTTTTTATATATTCATATATTTTATTTATATTTCTATTCAATCAGGAGCCACTATAGGCCATTTGCACTAAGAGGCATGTGACATCGTTTTTATGAAAATGAAAGTTATATGATTTTGCCTTCGAAAAACGATTAGTGGGTCATATCTTAAACAAAATAATGGTGATTTGGTTTTTGAAACCCGCACCATTTTCTTAAAATGAATAATTTCGTAAATGGTCACGTGACCAAAATGTGATTTTTAAAATTATGAATTACCTCTCTCTGAACACAAATTTTGCACTTAAACTTCAAGGAAAATGTTGAAAAGATGATGTCATAACGCTTACAGCACATCTGAGCGTAACTATGAAACGCTGAACGAGATACAAGCAAGAAGTAGTTTTGGCCGCCATGTTGGAGGGCAAGAGCATGCCCTCCAACATGGCGGCCAATATAAATCATACTACTTTGCTGAAAAATCAAAGTGCCATAAAATATTTCCCATAAATGCGTTTCCTCTCAAATTTCGGGTGTAAGATACTTTTTGTATGCTCTAACCATTTTTGGCATCAGCAAGATTCCAACTCATTGTTTAAAGGAAGCATTGGTCACGTGACCTCTTAGTGCAAGTGGCCTATTATCGAACGATTCGATACACATCAAGTACCTCTCAGTGACGTATACAGGGGAGGAGTCTCAGTTGTGGTCAGTGAGGGGCCAGTCCTTCGACTAACACTAGCCAGTCTGTTTCAGGTTCTGAGATAGTCCGTCCAGAGCAGCGGAATAAAACGGGACGAAACTGGGGAGAGGAAGGGTGTGTTTTTCTCTCTCCCTTCCTTTTTCCCGCCATATTTTCACCTGCCTTTCACTTACGCGTCACGCCTTCTATCTAAGAACCTGTAACAGGCTAACTTAACACAGGACCGCAATACTGAGGAAGACTTATTTGAGTTCTTCATTCCTTGCGTAGCCCGCGAGCAGGCTGATCTGCGCAAGTTCGGGGAAACGTTTGGCGGCGGAGCCCTCATCGCGCGAGGAAACTCGCACGCCGAGTGAGCCTGACCGCAGGCTAATCCTTGTGAGTGTCTTGTGATCCAGCCAGTCTTTACTCAAATTCTGGATTAGCCACTGAAGGCAAAATTATTGAGTAGCGCCGTTTATTTTATCTGAATTTTCTTCTGAGTGTTGTTACTTTTTTCCATTTGTTTGATTTCGCCTCCCGACGACATGATGAACAGACCAGGAAACTTAGCCAAAGACCATTGTTAGGCCGCCTATCATTGTGCGTTGTATCATATCAAATGCCTTTGATATTTCGCTGATATTTGCATGCGCATAGTTCGCGGATCGTCTTATGTAGAATTGAATAAAAATACTTTCGTGCTCCCAGAGGTACATTTAAAGCATGTTTCTTTCATTTACCATTTTGATAACGTTGCCGATGGAAAAAGTGACGTGCCAACCTGGTACAAAGCTGACTTTGAAGCAAGACCAACACCCAAGGAAATCTGGGAACTAGCAGATCATGTGATCTGTTTAAGCCAATAGCAGAACAAATAGCACACACGTTTTACCTTGCATTGGTCTCCATGAACAGGAAGTTTGGGATCTTCATCACAGTGAAAATTTGTCTTCTTGTAGAGTTTTTTACGGCATAATAGCTTACAGAGGGGATGGCATTAAAAAGGATCAATAAGGTAAGGATCAAGGGTATAACAGAGCCGTTTTTTCGAAGGTTTGAAGGTATTTAGTGAACGGTTTGCTACACGGTAACTCTTGCGACGAAAGCTGTATGGATGGGCCGGCCAAGGTGCCATTTTTTTCGTTGTGGTTGTCAAGAGTATTTTAGCTCTCTGTAAACTTTGGATATCTCTTTATTAGTTAATCTTTTAAATTTTCAAATTGATTTTTCATCTTTATTTTGATATTTCAGGAACTTCAAGATCTTGGAAGGGATCCGCCAGCACAGTGTTCAGCCGGACCGGTTGGCGAGGACTGTAAGCGAAATATGAATATGTTGTATTTGATTGAGTTCAAAGAAAACCTTTTGTAGTCAAACTAATCTTGCCTTTACATGTAACTTTGCTCATTAGTTTTGATGTTTAAATATGACTGTTTTATCCAGACTGATTATTTGTATGCTTTGCTCATAAAAATGCCTTTTCTTTTTCTCCTTTGACATCGCGTGTACTTTGAAGTATTTCATTGGCAAGCGACTATCATGGGGCCGGTAAGGAATGCTTACTTGTTTTAAAACTGAAAATTCACAGAAACATTCTTAATAAATTGTTTCATAATGCTATTGCACAAAGTTGGTGTTAATTTCTGTGTTTCGTTGTTTCCTCGCGAACAGCCCGACAGCCCTTACCAAGGTGGTGTATTCTTCCTTACGATACACTTTCCAACAGATTATCCATTCAAACCTCCAAAGGTAGGCGCCTAAAATATTAGTTTAGACTAACATTTATGCTGTTAAGATTATTCTGTAACCTCTGTTGTGTTGTGGGCAAAGTACAGCAGAGTATAAGAGGTGTAAAAAGTAGTGAATCTATCACGTACGTGAACTTCTACTCTGTGTTTCAGCCTACTGTTCTTCCGGTTTCCACTTAACTGCGATCGATCCTTTGCTTTGTGTTTGTCTCATTCAACTCCATAAATGTGAAAAAAGTGCTTTGATAAGCATAACTGCTTCTTCATTTTGTGTAGCAGTCGGTAAGTGTCAAACGTTCGTTTTGTTTCAACGTGAGACACGTTTCAAAGACTGTACTTACTAGTTTTCGTAATGTACACATTTCGTGGTCCCCTCAGGAATATAGCCAGTATTGATTTGCTTTTTGTTGATTAGTGAGCTGGCCTTCCTTATTATAATCGACGCAAACCGTTTATACTAAGGTTTCAAAATGTTATAATGAAATGATCATACACCAGTGGTATCATCAGTGATATTGCTCAATCGATCTTTTCAAGGCTAGTTTTCTAACTGACTTTTGCATAGACACAACACGGCGAAACGTAAAAAGTTGTCGAAGCCATTGTGGTGAAGTAATGTCCTCTATAAAATAAAGGAATTGTACAATGTTATCAGATGTTTGATGTCAGCTTTGCTGTTGCATAAGTTGTAATTTTTACTTAGAAAATTTGCTCTGCCATCTCGATTAGTATTCTATCACTGAATTGAGTAATTTATTGAAATTTTCTTGGACATGCTGTCTATGATTTGCATTCATTGGCATTCATGTACCATGTTAAGCATTGTTGGTTTGGTAGTTCAAAAAGGGAATATACAACTTTTTTTGCTCTGCCATTGCAAAACAAGTCGCTCAAATAAAGACATCGTCTTGTGTAACACCCCCTGAAGTGTGTCTCCCAATGCTCATGTTGCATTAATCTTTATGTGACACAAAAGTATTGCAAACCATGTTCATGCCAGGAGGTGATGCACTGGGCAATTTTACTTGGAACTTGTGTCACAATCAAATGGTGAGACAAGTAACAGTAGAATAATGGCCCACATTGTAGTGTGACAGGAACTAAAAGCTAAAAGTGCTATTGGTTTTATTAATGCTTATCCAGTGCAAAGTATAAAGAGGCTTTTTTTTACCATAATACTGTTTGTTTTCCTTCAAAAATTTTGTATAATTATTTTCAATTTTTCTTGGAACTTGCAATCGCCCCTAAGAGAAATTGTACGAGTAATTATGCAAAATTTTGAAATGAAAACAAAGGGTATTATGGTATTTTTGTAAAAGGTTACCCTTCGGGTAAGCAAGTCTTCAGTTTTACTTGCCTGGTTCATTTTCTTGCTTTCCTACTACGTTGATTGAGGATTCCTCTGATCAGCTTTTGTCAAGACCACGACCAATTTTGTCACAGTCACAGCTACTATTTTTGGTGAAGTTTGAAAGGAAAATATTGCATTAAAATTGGAGAAACTGACTGACAATACATAGGCTTAATGTACTGCAGCGTGAAAAAAATACGATGAGTTTATAAACCACGTGGACCATGCAATAATATGACCTGGGAAGAATTTGATCAGTTCTCACCAGTTTATGAGTTCCTCTGCCCTTTTTCTACCTTTCCAAGACAAAAATGATCTTCATTTCATCAACACTTGACTGAGTAATGGAAAAGTTTTCTTTGAAATACTTAGAAATGATTGTCTGGATGTTTATGATCAGTAGCTCTTAGCACCCAGGTATTCCAACATTAACACTTTCGAGTCCACTCCACTGACTTTCAGGAAGAAACCCTTGTCACGAATTATTAAGTAAAATTGAGTCACTGGATAGAACTTAAGTTGCATGTGCCTTTTTTCCATGTAGTTTACTGGTAATTTCTGCATTGTACACTTACAGTGCGTGTATGTAGTGGAATATTTTTAAAAATTGATGGAAATACCTTGCTTTCGATTGCTTCTTAGAGTAACGCACCTTTGGCAGTCATCATCACCTTTACTTTCATTTCAGTCGAAGTTGCAGGCACTTATATTGCAAACAGAAATGGTCGGTTATTTAAAAGAAGTCTAACTTAGACCACTGTTTAAGAAATCTTTGGACTTCTGGATCTCTTCTTTAGCAGGGCTCGAAATTGCGACTGATCAGTCGCCAATGCGACTAACATTTTCTCCTTGACGACTAAAAATTCTAGTTTAGTCGCCAAAGTGGCGACCAGATCTCATGTTATCCTGCTTTGCTTTTTCATCATAAAAAATGTGCCAAATCGCATAAACAAAGCCAGTTTACCTCCAAATTTATACCGACTTCTATCCACGATATTTTCAAATCTGATGGATCGCACGATACTGTGCAGGGCTTCTGATAGGTCGCGGAAAAAAAGTCAAATTTCGCGGGATTTCAGGGGCAAATTCACAGAAAAATCGACCGATTTCGCAGGAATTTTCGGGGCAAACTTAGCCGAAAATCAGTTGGTCAAAAAAGGCCGATTTTGTGGTTATTTTCAGGGAAAACTTCGTTTGAGATCTATCGGTTTTGTGCTGACCAGACCAGTGTTTGTAATATTTTTCTATAGAGGTCATCATTTGCTCTTTCATCAACAATACGCTCTAGAACTGAACCAATAGCAAAGCCTTTAACATCATGGCTAGTGCCCAGTTTTTCGCAACATAATCTACGCCTAGTAGTTTCGGAGTTTCGGGACGTTTGCACGTTTCAGTGACGAAGTTTCAAAACAAATTTACAAGTTTACGGCAAGTAAATAACCCCAATAGCTGAGAAAAGTTTCAAATATGTTGTACAGACATGTATTTGATAAGATTTCTAGCAAATTTCGCAGTATTTTGCGTGTTTTTGTGATTTTCGCGGCCTTGCGACGGCGTCAAATATCAGAAGCCCAGACTATGAGCAGCGTCATTTACATTATACAAACTGGCGACTAAAAATTTGCATCTGGCGACTATATTTCTCTAGTTGGTCGCCAAAAGGTGACCTGAGAATTTTTTTGAATTTTGAGGCCTGTTTAGTGGGTCAATTTAAGAAGTTAGATGCTTTTCTAGTCTACACCATATGCTTTAATGCAACTGTTCACAATAAATGGTGCTTAGATGAAAGAGTTAGGCAAAGAGCCAAACTGAAAATGACTTAGAGCGCGTTTGTTTAAACCCTTGTTAAACTCCGTTTAAATAACCAGCCCAAAATGTTTTGTTCATTCTAGGAACAATGGCACAAAAATGAAGTAATTTCTTTTTCACAAGCTTTCTTGAACCCATTAAAGGTGGCAGCTTGTCCTTTCCCTTGCCTGTTGGACAAGCTAGCCAGGAAAGTAACTTGCCTAAGGCCAAAAACTGCTTGTCCTGAAATTGGGGAAATTCCTCTCATATAAAGGTTCAACCAAGCTTAAAAGTGGAGCTTCTTTTGAATACTAACCATTCATTGAAAGCAATAAACTTGATAGAGTGATTTTCGTATGACGTTAAAATGAAAATGCGCAAAAACAAAACACAAACAACAAATGAATGGAAATAGAGCGATTTGATTCGTTTATTGAACAGGTCAAACGCGCGTGGCTTTTGGTTGGTTAAGCGAACGCTCGGGTGAAAAAACTTCATGCCCGAGAACTTTCTAGAAAACAATCAATACTTCGCTTTGAGATCATACTGCAACACGATTGGCCAATTGAACAATTCCTTCTCCATATTAGGGTTTTCTTTGGCAGGAAAATGAAGAGTCCATGTTTTAATCTTTTCATCCATTGGCTGATAAAACAAATAACCAACACTTACAGGAGCTATTTTTCAAGGTCATATGATAATCGCTGATAACAATAAATGCATGTAGAAATGCACCAGTCTTATTGTTTCATGGCATCCTACTGAAGAATGGTTATGATGTTTGCCGTCTGTTCCCTTGCTAATGTACTTATACCCTTGTACCCTTGCTGTCTCATTGACAGAAATTCCATACTGATGATGTAAATCAATGTTTATGTAATTAATCTGTTAGTCATTGGATTCCAGATGCAAATTTGTTCAATGTTATGTTTCTGCTGGTCGATTTTGGTAAAGTTTTGTGTTCATCTGCGAACGAGCTCCAGCAAAGCTCAAATGCTTCTTCTAGAGGGAAATATAGTCCACAAATATCAACTGTTTTGTTATTATTAGATTCATTGCGTTTACATTTGACCTTTGTGGCCTCATCTTTTGTCTGTCATTCGTAAACTATGGCTAAAATAATATAACTACTACGTCAACCAATCAGAGCTCCTGACCAGATTCCAGACATTACGTCATCAGTATGGAATTTCTGTCGCTGAGACGTAGACATCTCTACTGGTGAAAAATCCCAAGTGTTGAGGAGCGAGGACACTCCATGACATGTTTTAGCTAATAGGGTGATCAAAGAAGAATGCAAATTTATTAAATAAATCTTAGTTCTTGAAAACTGTTATTTGTCCTTAAAAAATCCTTGAAATTTGTTTGTCTAAAGTTGTACATGTATGAACCATACATTGTTAACTTTGTTCAGTCACTTCTTCCTGTGAGGCCTTGTTACAGCTGTAAGGCACCTCTTTGGTCTGAAGTCGATTTCCTCAGGATTTTTGTTGATACAGCTTGAAAGAATGAGGTCATTGACCAGCATTCTTTAGCTCATAAGGTGTCCGAGGCAGTGCTTAATTGTGGGAGACAAGAGGAGACAGCAATCCTAATCCTAGCCAGCAATTGTTTGAACTTCCAAGAATGAACAGAATGCACAGAATGCAGTTTGATCATTCAATCACTCATAATCTGATCAGCCTTGTTTTGACTATCTGTCACGTTAAACATATGCAAAGCGCAGCAATGGAGAAAAGCGTTTTGACCTTCGATCATTGTCGCCTGCACTCCATAACCTTTGGTTATTACTAGTACTGTAAAGTTTTAGAAATTTTCCTTTTGTATAGAGTAGTCTTGAGTGAAAATGATATTTGAAATGATTTGTGTTATTTCTTCCTTAATTTTAGGTTTCATTTACTACCAAAATATATCATCCTAACATAAACAGTAATGGAAGTATTTGTCTTGACATTCTGCGATCACAGTGGAGTCCTGCACTAACAATTTCTAAAGGTATGTTACACATTTACCCTTATTAGGGCTGCAATGGTACATTTTCCCATGGTACACATACAAATTGCACTCTAAGGGCCAGGATACAGTATATGAGGAAATATAGCCTGCATGGCTGGCAGTTTTTTGTAAGTAAGAGATTCAGCAATGCGAAAGCTGAAACGAGGACGAAAAAAAAAAAAACGATTGAGGAGGATGTGAGGGGAGAAGGCAGTGAAATATTAAGCTAGTGTCCCTTTCCTTTTCCGGGTCAAAATAATCGGACAAATTTAACTTTTTGTTTTAAAATAGATATTTTCTTATTCCTTTTCATTCAAATTGCCTGTTAAACAACATTTAAGTGTTTTTTTTTCTTTTGAAACCTGGTAAACAATGTAAATTAACCCTGGTAAAAAATGTAAATTAATCGCATAATTTATCACATAATAGTTCTATCTTATCACACAATCTACCCTAAAAATATCGCACAATTTCTGATTTTTTATCACACTCTATCAGATGGCCTGTACAACTGACATATAAGTGAGCACGAATTGTTTGACACCTTGTTCTTAACCTTGAAAGTTGAGAAGCGTGTGAAAGAGGGATGGTTTGCTTTTTTTATTTGTTTTCACCACAAGTGGCCTTAGAAGGGCTAAAATCAAAGGTTTTGTAGGGAATAGTTGAGACAGTGATTTCACAAACTCATCAATGAAGCATTTTCATTCTATACACTGTAATATTGACATTTGCTTTATCTGTTTTAAGCCACATTGAAAATCTGTTTTGTGGGTTTTACTCTTAAATATGGCTGTTTTTCGGCTTTAGTGTCCTGTTGGGGCGATAGCTTTTCCTTTTAAGAATGTTCTGTTTTTGGTTTATGATAAGAAAAGTAGTTTTTCAGTTTCTGTTGTTTGCTTACAAGTTCTGCTGTTTGGTTTGTTTAAACATTGGTTACAAGGACAGATACTCCTGTTGTTGGCCAGCATGATTCACATTTTTACGGTGCAACAAACTCAACCAGGGCCACCGTTAACACCAATTTAAGAATTGTTCTGATTCTTGAATGCCATTCATTCTTAAATAAACCAGTAATGTCATGCCAGATTGTTAGGAATGTGACCTGTGATTTGCTTAGTAATATTGGGTGGCACTGCTTGAGTTTGGTGCACTGTATGGAAGTCTCTATCACGAGCCATATAACAACAACAACAACAATAACAACAAGCTTTACTTGCATGACTATAATAGATAAAGACAAAAGCTATTTATGCTATCCTTGTGATTTCACAAACAAGTGCTCCACTATGTTGCAGTGAAACCTGGTTAAATGTATAATGAAGAGCCAAGGGACTGACAAAATTAATTTGTTTGCTAAAAGAAGGTTTTGCTATGTCAAGGTTTTTTCTATATATCTTACTATTACTGGGGTAAAGAGAATTGTTATACCGAGGACTTCATTATTTAGAAGTTCCATCGTACTAGAAAAGTATAATGTTATTTTTTCCTTTTCTCGTTTAGTTCTTTTGTCAATATGTTCATTGCTTACTGATCCAAATCCTGATGATCCATTGGTGCCAGACATAGCACGCATTTATAAGACAGACAGGGACAAATATGGGGAGACAGCAAAGGAATGGACCCGGAAATATGCCATGTGAACATCTAAGGACTAAAACTGATATTTTTTCTTTGGCAAGGCTCTGTGAAGTCTTGCAACTCTTTAAGACTATGTAAAAGGTAATTTCCAGTGTTGTCATTCTGTAAGGTTAAGTTCCTTTTATGTGCTGTGATTGAGTGGTTATACTTGTTGTTAACATCTGCCTTAATGAAGATTTGAAAGAGCACTTATTGTACTGAATGTATAGTTAGCTGTTTTTCCTCTTTTGTTGTAAAAGTGCCTGAAATCCAATTCAGATCTTGATTAATGTAGGCCTAAATGATTGCTCTTAATGTGCTGTCGTGTTAATGATTGTTTTTACTTTTGTGTTGTTGTATATATACATATAAATGCAGTTGCTGGTAAATATGTCATCACTTTCAATCTCTTCTTCAACATGCAAATTCTCCTTAAATCACTTCTTTTGAGAGTGTTGTTTGCCAGTTGTTTAAAATAATTTTCAAGTATACATTTGTATATCACAAGCACTTGTTTCGTTGATAGCATTAGTCAAATAATTAGATCAATATTTAAGGAGAGTTTAGATGTTGTCATCATATGAAGGTTGTAATTGCTTAAACCTACTTTTTTACTATCACAGTTTTGTATCAGTTATGCGGTTTGCATGTTGTCCAACAGAGACATGACTAATGTCTAAAGAGGCAGTGGTGTAGTTTGTTACTGGCAGTTGATGGGTGAAATACCATCCCTAAGAAAACTCTCGCTGTTCATAATGTTTAACTGTAATAATACTGAAGATTCCTGCAAGTGCAATACATAAGTATTGAGCAATTACTAAATTGTCTTTTTGTCGTGTGGAAATACATTTGTATTGTATAAACAGATAATTTAGCAATTGACTTTGCAGCCTTAGATTTTGCTTCCTTTGTACTGTACTGGGTAAGGGCTTGTGGCTACCTAGCCTGCGTAGCTAGCAGGATTAGCAGGAAAGTGCTGTAGTTTTTTGGTGGTAGCGCCATGTGAAGATTGGGAGCAAGTTGGTTAGCTCTGCAGCCAAGAAAACACCTTGGGCACACAATCCCCCCAGCTATGCAGGCTAGTGGCTACCTTCTGATCCCTCTGGCATAAGTGCTAGTAATATAGTTACTTTTACCATCTAAGAGAAATACCACGTGCCCGGCTTAAAGAGAAAAACGGTGTTATGAAGTTAGCTACATCATGTGGTGTCGAGTAAGAAAATAAAAGAAATCTGTGAGGATAGGAAACTTATTAAGTTCCAACTTGTTGGTTTAAGCATTAAATTATGTATTCTTTTACACAGCATGTTGTAACTTCTTTTTCATTGATTTTGTAGTTTTTTTAGCAATGGGTTAATGGTTGTAGTCCACTCATCCAGTGCTTTACATCTTTTTCCTCAGTAAAAGTCAGTAACCCTTAATTAAAACCCCAATATCCACATGGAGATTCTCCAGAGTCCCCATAAGAATAAGTCGAGAGAATTTGATGAAAGCTCAAAGCATTTTTGCTTTGTTGATCATTTCATTAGTTATCTAACCTTTGATCTTTGCGATGTGTGGAGATTGTTGGGAGAAAATTGATGTTGGTCACTTCTGGGACTTAAAGGGTTCAATGGGGTTTTCTTTCTCAGTTGGTGCCTTTAAAAGGGTTAGTTGTATACAGGACTGTCTATATCTTGTCAGAAGAAGAAAACCCTCTCCAACCAGTTACCACAATCAATGTGAAAAAGACTCCTTAATCACAGTGGTAACAACAGCGTCCCCTGCACCCCTACCTGGTAGGGTCGTAATGGTCACAGGGATCATACTTTTCAGGGAAACTGCCCACCTACCCCTCCCCTAAGCCAACATTTTGCCCTACGTGAGAAGTAAATGTTAATGTCGGCATTGGGGAGGGTTAGGTTGGGCAGTTTCACAAAACAAGTTTGGTGTTAACCAACTAGAGACTCTTGGTGAACATGGTTTTATGGGGAGGGTACACTTCCCGATTCTTTCAAATTTGACAGCACTGTCCCCATGTTAGTGTCCTATTACATCCCTCTTTTCTCTTTCAAACAACCATCTTCTTACAACAACCGGTTACCGTTTTGAAGAGAGGTTGCAGTGCCTGATCTAGTCTCCTTCGCAGCCGTTATTAGGGGCGTCACTCGTCACGCAACGCGTGACGAGTGACGACCCTAATAACAGCTGCGAAGGAGACTATGCCTGATCCAGACCCTGAGATAAGGGGGAGGGGACCAGTCGTCCAGACCCTTAGATAAATTGGGGGCCCGGTCCCCCTCCAAAATTTTTTTCGGCCCTTCGGATCCAAAAAACATTACGTCTAAATTAAAAAAGCTCCCTTGTAATAACTCCTATAAGCAATACAAACTGTACCTTTTAAATACCCAAGGAGTACGTTACTCGTAGTTTTATGTATATGTTTACGCCAGTTAGTTGCACGTGTGAATGACCAACTGGAAAAACTAACTCCTTTGGTCACGGCGCACATTTCACCTTTGATGAGTTATGTATTTTGTTGTAGTGTAACGTTTGTAGTAATCTCTTGAAAAGGTGCAAAAAAATAAAAAAATCTGAAATCTGAATCTAATCTGATATACACGTAACGAGCCAGGGCGGGGGTGGGAGCTACTTGGGTCAATTTTTCTGGGTATGCGTCGATGGCCTCCCAGAACCCCTACCCCATTATAGTCTACTGTGTGAACAATTATAGACCCCATCTTAGCTATTTGTGACCCCATTCTACAAACTCTTATGAAAATGTAACCCTACTATATAGTCAATTCAGTCGTAAAAATGCGACCCCATCCAGCAGCATATCCCCATTAGCTTATTACTAGTAGCCTTGGAATGCAGAGGTCCACTCACTCGACGGTTGACACCGACTGGTTCTTTCTTGTCGGATCTCTAATGTAGAGATGCTAGAGCTATACGTCACTTGAGAGGAAATTAAAAAACAAAACTGAATGCAAAGCTGGCAATACAGTAAAGGGCTGATTTATTTGAGGCCAGTATTTCCTCCCAAGACGAAGCTTTTGGCACAAAGTGTCCGTCTTACAGAAGTATAGAGTCAAGTAAAGGGAAAGGCAGGGATGGACCAACTATTGGTGTCCGTTTCATAGAGGTGTCTGTTAAGAGAGAGTCGACTGTATAACGGCCGTTATAGTAGTTTCTATCAATGTAGCTCTGACCCTAAGGAAGGCTAATTTTGTAAGCCGATATATTGGCCTTTAATGAATAAATCAGCCCTATTCTGTTGCCAGCTGATTGCATTCAGTTTTGTTCCTATCAAGGAAGTACCCTCCTCGGGGTAGCCTCCCATGAGAACGTCTGCGCAAGAGGCTATCCCCCCCGGGGGGGGAGTGTAAGTGGACCCTACTTCTAAAGAAAATCGTCAAAAGTAGCAGTCCATAATAACAGCAAAATTTTTCACTGGAAGCGATTTTCTTCATTAGGCGTGTCCACTTTCAATGGGACTGTGAGTGTGTCCCATTTACCGGTATGTGAAATGTTTTAATAGATTCCCTATCCCTAACTTTAGGTCTTCTAAAGGGTAGTTTAGGGTAGGGAATCTGTTAGAGCATTTCACAACAATGCTTACTTCGTTTAGCTGCCAGTCTGCAAGCTTGCAGTCTGTGTATATCGCACACCGCCCATCTACCGGCTTAGTGGGCGTGTTTTAAATCTAGACAAATACTCCGCAAAAAGATGCAAGGAGGCGAGCAACAGTATTTCTCTTAAATTGCTCCTTAGTAAAGTCTCTTCCAACTTTGCTGTTTGCGAGCAAACTTTCTTTTAATCTGTCAATTTTTAGTAAGAGCACGCCGCCTACGGGCGATGATTGAAACTTTTTTACAAAGAACGGGAAGGACTGGGTCGGGTAGTCAAAGCTTCGTCTTTTGAAAGGAACCTGAAACTAGTCACGATTCCAAGATGGCGGATCACGAAGAACAAGAATTCACTACTTCAAAGCGAGCTCGTTGGTCATCAGAGAGTTCTTGCGATCAGAATACTAGCTTTGTAGACACCATAGATCAAAGAGAATCAATTGAGGGTTCTCTTGTACGTCTAATTGAGTCTGAACAAAATTATTTGGTCGAAAGTCAACCGTCGGAAATAGAACAACATGGCGTCCATGTTTCATCGGATAGATTCGAAAGCGACGATTTCCCGACCTGTTTTAGCGTCGAAGACGACTTAGATGATATAGATGAACACCATTTTCAACCAGTAGCAGGTAATAAGAATTTCTATGCCCTGAAATCACTATGAATGTTGTCATTTACTACTATCGCGTGTCCGCCATTTTGTTTTAAATTGTTTCAAGGTGAACAATAACAATTTTATTGCTGAACTTTATCCTTTCCAACATAATTCCCATCAAATACCATATTTTCTTTCAAAGAAAAGGTGTTGTGCAACGATATCTAAACATTAAATAACCAGTCCAGCTACAACATGAAGTACACACCCAACCACTCTAGTCTGCTACACAGCCATTTTTAGTGTCGTCACGTAACTTGCCTCCCACAAACGGCTGCTGAGAATCGAACCACATTCCTTTCACTTTGTATTTGTGGTCTAAAGAACGAACCAATCTTGGATAAGAACCTAACAATACGTGAACTGCAGGGCACTAGGAAGGGAAAATGCTTCTCAATTTTCGACAAATCAATCAATCATCGCTAAATTTGGATGCGCTCTGTGTCTGCAAGCAACGAAAAGGTTAATTTGCAGAAAAGTCTGTTTTAAGCGGTTAACAAAGGTCCAAGTGAAAAAAAAGTTTGATAGGCCCACAAGACTCTTACCAGGATCTCATAAATTTTGACTAGGACTTGACTATGACAACACTACTCTAGTTAGTTACTTGTTTTCACGTGATGATTTTGATTGTTCTGTCATTCACACATGGGGCACCAATAGAGGCAAAGCTGCCCTGCAAACATGGTGCAAACACCTTCCAAAAAAAGGAAGCTGGATTCTAATTGGTTAACTGCAGGAAAGGAATGTGGTTCAATTCTCAGAAGCTGTTTGTGGGGAGGAGCATTGCATAACAACACTAAAAGTGGCTGTGTGGCAGACTACAACCACCCCTTCCCCTCCATAATATTCTTCATACAAGGCCCCATATGCTCCTCTGCAGAATTCATGCACGAAAAAAAACAGCAACCTTTTTGGAGACTGTTATTTCACACTCATAAAAAGATCTCAAATAAATATTTGCAAATGTTTTACATGGGTAAAATTCATTCATAAATAATTGTTTGTGTTTCCCTTTTACAAGAACACTTGTCTTGCAACTTACCTTTGGCAAATTTGTTTACTTCAAGGTCCCATGGGCTGGATCCAGCGTCAGATGACTCTTGGTATTAATCCTGAAGATATTTTGGCTTATATGCTACCCCATACCCAGCTGGTAAGACAGGATTAGTAGATTACTAGTGCTGTATATATGTAATATGGAGTTTGACCCATTTGCTCCTGAACTGCCTGTAATTGCCTGTGCGGATCCACGTCCCTTCTTTTGTTGTGACATCATCAGTTTTAATGGTCAAGGACAACTATGTCCACTAACTTGTGCAGAGTGAAGAGATCTTTCAAACCATACCAGAATGAACACAATTCAGTCAAGGATAGTGGAGAAAAAGGCAAAAAATCTTGTAACATTGACCTGATAACTTTCATGAAAATCTTTGTCCACTAGCCATCTACCTTTCTTTTCATCTAATCCGATCCTAAAAGCTTTCCCAAAAAATTTTCCCATCAAAATGAAGTCTAAAAAATGCCCAGTAAAAGAGAAAAAATGAGGCAAGAAAAAGTGAAAAAAGAGGGGAGGAGAGAAAGCGAAAAATAAAAGTCAAGACTGCTGTGTCGCTTGCAAACCCCAAAACTATGTCATAATTTTGCTTTCTGCGCATGCCCGAACTTCCCAAGTTAATATTAATTTGCATCTGGATTAGAACGCCATGTAGTGTATGACCTGTAAATTGCTTTCTGGTGAGTTTGAGCTCCTTATAGTAAGGCAGTAACCAGAAAACAACTCAAATATCTTCAAAACACATTAAATTTCCAGGGGCAAATGGGTTAGATACATATAATTATACCTGTATAAGCATTTTTGTGTTTTGATAGTAGTTTTTATAAAATATTGAAAATAATGATTTTAATTTTTCAAATTCAATAATATTGAACCTGATATATTATTGGCACTGTTATAGTTTTCTCCCAACTCAAGCATGTATTCCAGTTAACTGGACAAGAATTTATCATGTTCCTTGGAACATAACTCCCTGACTTTTAAGGGTGAACAAACTTACTTCCACTCAATCAGCTCAGGCGTCTTGAAACCAATGAAAATCCTTGTATCAACAAATTATACTGTTTTTACAGTCATGACAAAAAGAATTATTTTATAATTTGTTTTAATTCTCCGAGGTGAGCATCAGTGAGTACGAGTAAACAAAATGGACTGTTTCCCTTCTGTCAGTATCCTGACAACATTTTGTATTTTATTGTGTATTAAAAAGTTAAGTAAATAAAATTAACCTTTTACATTAAGCAACCCAAAATTTCAAGCCTAGTTAAGTTTACATGTAGTTGGCCAAATTATTTGATTTTGACTCATTTGCATAGTATTTTACAAGTGGATGCAGTAGAAAAATGTAAACTTGGTGGAAACAAGTGTGTCATTCATATTTATTTAATTTGTTACCCAAGTTTTAATTGCTTTGCAGCCTCCTGCCTTGGACAAGGGAACCTTGTGGAAAGTCATCATTGATATCCTTACAGAGCCCACTCCAAGACAAAAACTGGACCACATCAACTTCCTGGATGATGTTGTGGAGCTTCTTCGAGGATCAAAGAACATTATTGTTCTCACAGGGGCCGGGGTATGTTATCTGTGATTTGTCTTCATTAACAAACCTTGTTGGAATGAATGTGCATAAAGTGCACATGATAAATAATATTACTTTATGTTTTTCTAGTAGATCAATATAATACAGTGAAACCTCTATTAAGCGGACCCCCAATTAAGTGGACACCCTCTATTAAGCGGACACTAAGCCGGGTTCCGAAATTAACGTCTTATATTTCCCTTTACAACGAACCTCTATTCAGTAGACACCTCTATTAAGCGGAGGCGGACACTAAAATAAGTTGTATTTGCCTAATTTCTATTGTTAAAAACCTCTATTAAGTGGACACCAGACTGAATTGACAAAAGTAGTATTGGATTACGTCCTTGAAATATGGACTGAAGTCAGTTAATGTTTTTGCATTTACAAACAATTTAAAGTTGGTAATGAAAGGTTATGAACTTGAACTCTGGATAGCTCATCTTTAACAACATGCAACTTTATCACAGCACAGGCTGAGTAACCCTTGAATGTTGATCGTTAACAAACATTGTGCAATTTTTACAACCTCTATTAAGGGGACACCCTCTATTAAGCAGACACTTGGGAAGGTGCTGAAGGTGTCCGCTTAATAGAGGTTTCACTGTTAATTCCTATTTTATGGACATGACATTATTTAAAGCAGGATGTCTGCTCTTTATGCCATCATTTATAGTAATTTGTTTACCCACAAAGCACTTAGGAGTTCTTGAGAACTTTTTTGAATGTGTCCATGTGTTCCAGATCGAATTGGAATTTGAAAAAAACCCTCGAACAAGGGAGAGAACCAACAACAAATTTAAACTCAACCCATAAATGCCGTCGACACCAGGAATTGAACTGGTCAAGATGTTGGGAGGCGAGTGCTCTCACCATGGCGCCACCCTTGCTCCTCAAAAAAAATTACAAATAAAAACTAATACCACTAATTTCTGGGTTCCTATTTTAGGTATCTGTGTCTTGTGGCATCCCAGATTTTAGATCTCGAGATGGAATTTATGCTAAGCTAAGTGTTGAGTACCCAGATCTTCCAGACCCTCAAGCTATGTTTGACATTGAGTACTTCTATCAGAATCCAAGACCATTCTTTAAGTTTGCTAAGGTAAATAAATTCTTTGATCTTCGTGAAAAATACATGTCCATGTTGTAGATATAATAATGCCAAATGAAGTATCCTGGATACCACTCACATCTCCTGGTTTCCTGTATGAGTCACCATACAGTGTACACCACCATGAGTGTACTTTGGACTACAGCCCATTTTCCCCTAAATTTTAAACTTTTTTGATCATAGTATGCTCTCTGTGGCAACATTTGCACACATTACATCACTGACAAGTTTACTTTTTGTAAGGTGGGGGACCTTGATGTTTGGGGCTATTGAAAAAGAGACACTACCAGAGATTTAGATTTTAGATTTCCATGTATTGGCATCTCAGTGAATTTTAATTGTTAAATTTCTTAGAGTTTGGTCTGTAATGTTTATCATGACTGTTGTTTTTATAATAGGAAATCTATCCTGGACAGTTTGCTCCCTCACTGGGTCACCGATTCATAAAGCAGCTGGAATCAAATGGTCAGCTTTTAAAGAACTATTCACAGAACATTGACACACTGGAACAAATAGCAGGCATAACAAGAGTAATCCAATGTCATGGTTAGTTTTAGATATAAAATATAGAAGTAAAGATGTATTACAAACAACGTCAGTGTATCACTGAAATACATGTACAGTGGACCCTCCATGTGCGACCACCTCTTGTAGGCAACCACCTCCCATAAGTTAGCACCAATCCAAAACACCAAAATTTTCTCAGTCAAAGCCTTACAGTTGAAACCTCTTGTAAACGACCACCTCCAGTAAGTGACTGCGACCACTTTTTGGGGCTGATGGTTAATGATTTTCTATTGTTTTTAACCTCTTGTAAATGACCACTTTATGCATTCTCTGATCTCTATTTTTGCTGTGTGCACTATGTTACTTAGAATAATTATATAAAATACTTTAGTGACAACATGGAACTACATATATCCTAACTTAGACATTGCATGCAATAAATTATCTTCCATAAAGTAGATGTGCCGGGACCTCTTCTCAGAATAGACCCCCTGTGGTTCGATTCTTGTAAACGACCACCTCCTGTAAGCTACCACTCAGTCTTTATATTTTGGGTGGTCGCTTAAGGGAGGTTCAAGTCCTGTAATTGTGATCAGGCTCTCAAACTTTTGAGAACACTAGAAAAGTGTCTCTTCAATGATGTCTTTTCAAAACAGTTGTGTATTATTTTTCCTTCTTAGGGTCTTTTTCTGCAGCATCATGTACAAACTGTAAACACCAAGTGTCTTGTGAAGTCATAAGGGAAGAAATTTTCCAACAGGTTTGTACACTTTTAAGAGTTCACCAACTTAAGCACTGAGGATGTTGAAAAAAATATATATATAACCCTAAAAAGATTGTCTGCTATAGCAATCTCTCTGGTGCACTCTGGCAGTGGGGCAAAAATGAAAGAGACAGGGCTTCTGATATTTCGCGTGGTCCCGGACCCGTGAAATTCAGGTATTTCCGCGAAATCCCGCGAAATTTCCAAAAAAACACGTAATACTGCGAAATCTGCCAGAAATATTTCTCAATGCATGTCAGCAAAACATATTTAATACTTATCTTGGCTTTTAGGCCTGTTTTATTCACCTCAAACGTCCAAATTTATCTTGAAACTTCGTCACTGCAAGGAGTAAACAACGTCCCAAAACTACCAGGCGTTCTTAGGTTAATGTTGCGAAAAACTGGGCACCAACCATAATGTTAATAGCTTTAGCATTCGCTCATTTCTCGAGCGAATTCACCGGAAAAAATAATGGATTCCCATTTTTGGACATTTTAGGGTATTTAAAGAATACCCATAAAAATCCCAAATTTGGCAAAGTGAGACAAGTCCCAACCAGGGAATTCCCAACCAAGTTCCCTGATTGGGACTTGTCTCACTCTTCCAAATTTAGGATTTTTGTGGGTATTCTTTAAATACCCTCAAATATCCGAAAATGGGAATCCGTTATTTTTTCCTGTGGAACTGTTGTTGAAAGAGCAAATGATTATCCCTGTTAAAAAAACGTTAAACAACGCTGGTCATATCGACGCAAACTTGATCGATTTTAGCGAAATTTGCCAAAAAAATCCCGCGAAATTAGCTGTTGTTTACTGATTGTTTCTTGGCGAAGTTTCCCCCCAAAATTTCCCGTGAAATCGGCCAATTTTTCTAAGAACTTGGCCCCGAAAATCCTTCAAATTTGACTTTTTTCCGCTAAAATCCCGCGAAATCGGCCGATTTTTCTGCAAATTTTGACTTTCTCCCGCAAAAATCCCGCGAAATCGGCCAATTTTTCCACGAATTTGCCTCTGAAAATCCCGCGAAATTTTTCTTTTTTTTCCGCGAAATATCAGAAGCCCTGGGAGAGAGCTTGTAGTCACATCACAGAAATTTGAATTCCGTCTCCAGTGGCTCCACTGTGGCTTCCCATCATCTGAGCTGTCAGATTTTGGTCAATCAGCTAGGCATGGAATTGAGTGTCAACTGTAAACAAACGAATTTTGCACAAGCGAGCAGGGTTCTGAAAGTATGGGTGCTGAAAAATTAGGGATTACTAGAAAATCATGAGTTCTTGGTTCCCTAGTCAGGTTGTTGACGGTGCCAGATCAAGAGAACAACACTGAAAAAGTGGCAAACCACCTCTAACACCTGCATTAGACAAGATATTTTGCAAGCATTGTGACCTAACTTGAACTGAGATCATTTTTCCTCTGTTTTGAAATGATAAATTTGACCTATTATGGAGACTAATTCTCCATTTTATTATGTCAGTCTTCCAGTCCTAAACTTCTAGAGTTTGTTCAATATTTTCAGGTCATTCCACTTTGCCCAAAATGCCCACAGGATGGGAGCTGTTTTGCCATTATGAAGCCTGGTAAATCCTGATATTTTATGTATAATTTTTATTTGCATAGAACATTTTGTTGACCTACCTTACTATACAATATGAGTGCACAGTTTAGGGTGGTGGTGTTCAAGGGTGAGATTGCAGAGATCATTGATAAAAAATCCAAGTTACCTGTTCTTTCAAAAGTGAAGACTTAAATCCATGAGCTATATAAATATTGATGATGTCAAGAAATTATTTTACGCCAAATTATGAGAGGAAAATTCATATTTCATTCTTTCAAAAGTGAAGACTTAAATAAGCTATATAAGCTATATAAATGTTGATGATGTTAAGAACTTATTTTACGCCAAAATAATTATGAGAGGAAAATTCATATTTCATTCTTGCAAAAGTGAAGACTTAAATCCATGAGCTATATAAATGTTGATGATATCAAGAAATTATTTTACGCCAAATTATGAGAATAAAATTTATATTTCATTCTTGCAAAAGTGAAGACTTAAATCCATGAGCTATATAAATGTTGATGGTATCAAGAAATTATTTTATGCCAAATTATGAGAATAAAATTCATATTTCATTCTTGCAAAAGTGAAGACTTAAATCCATGAGCTATATAAATGTTGATGATATCAAGAAATTATTTTATGCCAAATTATGAGAGGAAAATTCAAATTTCATTCTTGCAAAAGTGAAGACTTAAATCCATGAGCTATATAAATGTTGATGATATCAAGAAATTATTTTACTCCAAATTATGAGAATAAAATTTATATTTCATTCTTGCAAAAGTGAAGACTTAAGTCCATGAGCTATATAAATGTTGATGATATCAAGAAATTATTTTATGCCAAATTATGAGAGGAAAATTCATATTTCATTCTTGCAAAAGTGAAGACTTAAATCCATGAGCTATTTAAATGTTGATGATATCAAGAAATTATTTTAGCCAAATTATGAGAGGAAAATTCATATTTCTTAAATTATGACTTCTTTGAACAGTAGTGACTACAGAATACAGGGCCACGGGTCTTAAGCAGCAGTGGCTTGATGGCTTGCTAGTCAAGACAAGTATTTAAAGAACAAGAAAGATCTAAGACTTATAAGTATAGCGCTGAATTTAAAAAAAGACGTAAAAGTATAAAATTTAAGAGCAAAGTAAAGGTATATATTTTCGTGGGTCGGTGGCTCAATTGCTTGTCAGTCAAGGCCAACATCTTAAAGAACGATAAGGTATACATTTTAGTGGCTCAGTGGCACAGTGGCTCTTCAGTTGAGGTTATATAGTTTAGTGGCTTGACGGCTTGGTGACTCGTTTGTAGGGACTATCGAGCTGCCGAGCCTCCGCGATGAATATACCTAGAAAGTTTGCCTTGCGTTCTGTAGTTAAGCCTTTAAGGAGCAACTACAGAATACAACATATCAATTGTGTAGATCTTTTAAGCACTGGTCAGCTTGTGAAAGATTAGATAAGGTAGGGAAGTTATTTACTACAGTAAAAGGAAGTGATCAGCAGGATCCTCTCAGTATTTTGTTTTAGACCACATTTGTTTCAGTTTATTCCTTACAGTTAAACTTCACATACATTTCAAGCCGGTTTTAAGATAATTGGCTCCTGACACACCCCAAAAAGAGAACATAATATTTATTGTTAGTGGTATGTTGTAAATCACTAGTGCAGTGGACTACCCATTAAATAACTTCCTTATGTGAGTACTTACTCTTCTAAAGTGTTTACATGAAATGAATGTACAGCATGTAAAAGAGCTATAGTCATATTTGAAAATTTGATTTTTGTTTTATGTAACCTGGTGAATCTCTATTATGACAGATATTGTTTTCTTTGGTGAAAGTCTTCCTCCAGAGTTTTATCATAACCTAGAAGCAGATTCTGACAAGGTACATGAATGAAAATAATGTTATTACTTAATGTGCATAACGTACTGTGCTGAAATGCTTTCTAAAAGCTTAGAATTCTTTTTTCTTGATAAATGTACGTGAGAGATGCTAGAGTAAACAATGCAAAACACTCGGCAGAAAACCTGCACTCAAGGACAAGCTGCACCCAACGACTAAGAGTGAAAGATTTTTAACAAAAAAAAATCGAAATTCGTACCTAAAAATGTTGTGCTTCATAATGTTTGATTTTCCTTTTGCCTTCTACTCATAATCATTCATTACCTGGTTAACTCTGACATAGAGTTTACTGTAAATAGAGCAGTTTATGTTAAGTTGACCTTGGTAACTTCATGTAGGCCATGACGTTGCTCTTGTTGTTCTTGAAACAGACGGGTACTAATTGGACTGAACTCGTGCTCCTGACTAGCCTTTGCATATTGGTGAATTTAGTCTCCTTCGAAGCCTTGAGGAAATTAGGGTGAATTGGGAAAGGGGGATTTTCTAAAGACAACAAATAATCACTTTATTGCATGTAACAGGCATTGTACCTTAGATATAACCAAACACATCACTTTCCTGTTTGTTTAGGCTGATTTACTGATAGTCATTGGATCTTCCTTGAAAGTCAGACCTGTTGCTTTGATACCTAGTATGTATGCAATAATTATTAAAATGCCATTTTTACCATTCAACAAGTCAGTTATATTCTAGTAAATTGTGAGTTAGTACACTGCTTGCTTAATGCCGTGTATTTTTTACAAGTCACGTGGCATTTTATTAACCTTACGTTACTAGGGGCCTGTTTTTCAAAAGTCCTGGTAACTTTATGGCCTAATTAAACCATATTAAAAAATGAAAATCTCAAGAATGGCAGACATAGTACCCCCTGACCAGTCCATTTTGTTTTGTTTACTGATGGCTTTATTGAACGACTTTCAAAACCAGTGAAATAGGGCTGTCGCTCTGATTTCAAGTAGCACGGAAGACCTTAAAATTCTGAAAATAAGCCCCTCAAAATATAAGCCCCCCCAAGCTCGTAATAAAAACCCTCCGTTAAATCGCCCCTACAAATATAAGCCCCCCTCCCCCCCCCCCCCCGAGAGCTTGTACTTGGAAATTGCCCTCAAATACAAAGTAAAACAAAGCAAAAACGGTAAATTTCTTTCCAACTTACTGTAAGGCTAGCCCAATCGATTTTGAAACGCAAACTTCCCTCCGTAGATAAGCCCCTCATAAAGGGCCTTTGAAAAATATAAGCCCAGGGGGCTTATTTTCGGAATTTTACGGCATGCAGTATTATTAGCCGGGGCATTGAACAGTAGGAAGTTCTTTGGGTCTCATTTCCCTTTTGTAGCTAGTGCACGTATTGAATGCAACACAGCTGTCTAACCTTCAGCGCCTGGTAATAGGCCATTTCCGAGTTCCCCCGGGCCTCTGTTTCAAAACGAGGGTAGGTGCACAGCCTTTGATATAGAAAAAAAAACATTCTCATGCAAATAAAACTCATTTTCACAAGAAAGGTTCTGCACCTAGCCTCATTTTGAAAGTGAGGGTTTTTGGAACTCTGAAGTGGCCTGTTACCTGAACCTTCAAGAACTGGGTCCCAATGCCCTCATTAGTTTTAACATCACTTTGCCTACTGTTAAGACTACCCTGGCATATATTAAAAGGAACCATTTTTTTGTTCACCACAGGTCACCTACCTCCAGAAGTGCCTCAGATTCTTATCAACAGGGAACCTCTCAGGCATATGACATTTGATGTTGAGTTGCTAGGTGACTGTGACGTCATCATTACTGAGTTGTGCCAAAGGCTGGGTGGAGCATGGAATAATCTACTGGAAGGAGTTGAAATTCCTGACGTGGAAAGAAGGCCTTTGTCGCGTAATGAAGAAAACACGACGGGAGAGATGCATCAAGGGGTTAATTTTGAAGAAATACAACGCAGTGAACAGGTACATGCTGAGTACGACTGAACTTACGTAGGCTTTTTGAAAGTTCCAGCATCTTGAATTTGGGATCTGTAGTGTACAGCAAATGCGTAAAAATCTTATAATACTGACTGCGAGGTCATAATGCACCCTTTTCCTTTTAAGACGACTGCAGGTGGAACGAACAACGAGAAGAGTCCATCAAGCAACGTGAAGCAGAGGAGTGAAGATGTCACACCAAACACGACGGACAATCACGTGACTGTGGGTGAGAGCAGTGGGTATGAAGAGACTGGAGACGACTCTTATCGGGACCAGCCGAGAGCCTCGGCCAGTGATCTCGGAAATGAATGTTCCTTCGACAACAGCACACCGCATGAAGAAGGTATGATCGAGCTGCTGACATGTTGGTAAATTTGCAAATTTAGTAGTGTCACATCTGATAAAAAATACATATAAATTGCAATTAAGAGTAATTTGAGTTACTATGACTCGTGATGGGATAAAATCTCCCAATTTTCACTGAACCTGTCAGAAGTAAAACAGATAATCATTATACGCGGGTATGATTTTTTCTGCGTCAATTTTCTGGTTACATTCGTTTCATCTTAATTGTAGTCTTAATTCTTGCCTTTCAGTGTCCGAAATTAAAATAATTGTCATCATCGTCGATATAAAATTCTTGCAGACTACCAGCATTAGATCTGCCGCAATAGATCGTTTTCAAGGGAAATTCGTATACTCGTCCATAAAGTGAAATTAGAGAAGAGCAGTCAGTCCAGAGTAACAGATTGTGGTTATAGACCTAATTGTTAATGTTTTAACGCTAACGGAAAATTCTTTCGTTGTAAAGAAGGTGAAAAACTGTGGAAACAGACACCGAATTCTTAATAAAGAACTTACTTTTTCTGTCGATTCTAGATTCACCTCGATTTCTCTTCATGCCTCCAAGCCGTTACATTTTTTACGGAGCGGAAGTCATGGATTCTCCCCTCCCCTCCCCCTCACGACACATACCAGGCTACCTGGACAGCACCAGCGAGGAGAGCGATAGTGACAGTGTGGGTGAGATAGACGACAGTGAAGCTTCCCGTGTCCAGCTTGGTGATATAACAGGGGATCAGGCGGGGAACGACAGGAGTAACCTAGACGGGTGTAAGCCATCGACCAATCAAGTTACAGTAAACAGCAGTGAAGGTGAAAGTAACAGCGATGACGGCTTTGGTGAAGGTGAGGCAGATGTTGAAAAAGTACTGGAGCCCATTATCAATAACGAGGACACTCGGCAAGCGTTGTCTCTCATTCTTGGTGGGCTGAGCAGTTATACGTGTGAAAGTGAAGAAAATAGTCGACTCTCGAGTTTTGATGATCCGCGTACTGTGGGCGCGAGTGTGGCCAGCGACCCTAACTGTTTGTTAGGCACTTCGGAGGCACTACTGGCAAATCGTCCTTTCAGTGCAGTTACCATGGATACATTGGTAACCACGCCAAGTCATATGGAGGATAAGAATTTAGATCAGACTGAAGATGCATCTCCAAAGAAAGGTGAAGAAAATGTGTCCTTCAACGTTAGCCGCGAGGTCTCTGACGAAGCCTGGACTGAAATAAGTTCGGACTTTTTGCAATCCTGATATTATATCAAGCTTTATTTATTCCACAAAACTGTCTCTTGCACTGTTATTTAACATTCTTCATTAACCATTATAGATCGATTTTTTAGTTGGCTTTACGAGTGTTGTGTGACCGCCGTTTCATGGGCTACTAAGTCTTAAAGGGGTACTACTCTTCGTTGAACCCCGACTGTAACAGAGCGGTCAAATGGCAACTCTGCACATCTTGATCCGCTCTTTCGAACAAAATTAGGATATAAATTCTAGATGCAAAGGGGCCAGTCTGGCCAGCCAATCCTTTCAAGTGATGAAAACCCTAGCTGATTATTCATGAGAGCGGAGTTTACCCGGTATTTAACAAATCAGCGTTCTACGCCATTTTCATTGAATTTTTGACTGAAATAATCTCTTTATAATACCGACTCGACATCACAGTTTTATTGACTCCCCTTGCAAAGGACAGTGAGCGCTATTTTACTTTAGGACATTTACATACAACTGAAATATATCTTAAAATTTACATCAGTGTTTATCAAATTTTTTGTCTTGTCGGTTGGATTCATGCCTTTTGTGCTAAGTCCGTAAGTAGGGACAATAACGACCTTACGAAACTACGACGGCGACGGCAACAGTAACGTTGAAAAAAACATTAGAATTTGGTCAAAACAACAACTCTGCACGTGCATCGCGCTTTTTTGTACATTTCTTTACTGTCCCTACACAACTATGACGTGAAATGACCAAATTTTAATTTTACGTCAGAACTGGAACGGCAAGGCGATAAATTCTACCATGTCTGTCTGAACTCGGGCGCGGTTCCCTCTCTTCAGCTCTAACCTAAATTCGCTAATTTTAAGTAACAGGGTGACCTGGGAAAATCACGAAAAAGTCTGAAAGGGAGCGAAGTCTATTTTTCAGCTACGTTTTCATGGACGTTTCCGTTATCGAATCGTAAAGTCCTTTTTTAGTAGCGACACTAAGGTGTCTGCATTAAGGGGAGTTGCTTGACTGTGTAGCAAATTAAGAAGGCATATAGTACAGGCTTTAAATGTACGTAATATAATTTCTTTGTATACGGAGGTCCATTTGTTGCTTCGAACCGCCGTCTAAAGTTAGACTTATTTGAAATAACCGGCCCCCTTCTTCAAACTGGAAACTTGGGACACTTCTTATCTATAATGTTTTAGTGGGTCCGTTTATGTACAAAAGTATGTAAACAACAGTGTACAGTATTTATATATCTTATTCTGAGATTGCTATACCAACCTGTCTGAACAGTCAACGTTAACAATGTAAATACATATACTAAATAAAGTTCAAGGTGGCTGTTACAGCGTTCCTGTAAATCAAAAGCGCGGCAACAACAATAAAGTCATGTGATATTTTATGTTAAGATGTCATTCCACAGCAAATTCGAGGTTGTAAATTAACACCAAGGGAGATACACATTAACACTGAGGGTGTGTTCCTTTCGGCGAATCCAAAAACGGATTTTTGATCCTAGATTTCCCAGATTTCTCGGTCGAAAGGAACGTGAAATCCGAAATTGGATTTGTAACCTTGGTAACCTTTCGCCAGCACGTGCAATATGCACGACAGCCTCTCAAAAAATGACGTGTTTTCTACTGTTTGACAAATTATGCGATTATACCGTGCAGAATTTAGTGGTCGGCAGTTCGAATAGCGACGATGGAACATATAAAATAGACAAAGAAAGAAGCGCATTAAAATTGAAAATTATCTAAAGAATGTCGGCCAGTTCGATCCAGTTGCATAGCTCGGATTTTTTTTATGTAGCACGATCGAATGCCTGTCGCGTCTACAAGCGAGTTTGTAGTTAGATAGCAGTTCATTTGTTACTTTTACTTATTTCCGATTTCATGCAATCTTTAGAGAGAAATGGTTAGTATTTGGATATTTTAATGTACCAGGAACAATCTTCTAATGTTTTCAGATGTTTTGCGGCAAATGACAGCAACGAGGAAACTCTACGGCCTCTATGGGAATACTTCAACTGGAAATACCGCTGTATCATCTGACTAATTTCGGATCCACTGTGAATGGAACAGCGTAGATCACTAATCTGTTAATCCGGCTTTGGATTCTTCGGATTTCAAATCCAGTGAATCCTTTTTCAAAAAGGATTCACCAGATCAAAAATCCGGATTTGGATTTGCCGAAAGGAACGCGAAATCCGTCTTTAGATCTAAAATCCGTTTTTGGATTTACCGAAAGGAACACACCCTGAATTAGTGTTATCATAACACTTGCCGAGTGTTTCTTAAAAGATACACCAATTCAGTGTAAGAAAACACTAAAATGGTGTAATCAAGAAATGTGGCACACGTTGGCGGTGTAAAGTTACACTACGTCTGTGTTTCAGAAATCTTGCAAGAACTTAACACAACTGGTGTGTTATTTTACACCAAATCGTGTATCAAAACACTAAAACGGAGTTTAATCTGAAATTATCAATTGCATATCCCAGGTCAGAAATGTTTAAACTAACCACCCTGCTCACGTGAATAGACCGAATAGGTCTATTGCTTTTCAAAAAATATGAGATGTGAGGCAGTGCTGCAACAATGAAAGTAGTTATACTTCTTGGTGCTAAAAGTTATGTGAATCCTTTATTAAGGATGATGTAATTTCCTCTTCTTCAAAAATTGACTGATTTAATAATGACAATTATCCTCACGTACTTTATTACGGGCAGAGAACCCTAAATAAATAAATAAATAAATAAAAAAAACATGCACACACACACCGTGACACGAGCATCTACTACCAGGGCCCCACGTGCTTTCCGTGACTAATTGAAAGCACGTGCTTTCAGTGTTTATACGCTGGAAAGGTGAAAACAAAGATAATTGTGGAAAAATTAAAATATTCTAAAAAGACGGCATTTGTCTTATAAGCAAGTTAACCTTCGAAACATGACGAAAACATCGCATTTGCTTAACACCAATCATTTTTATATTTCTATGCTGCGTGAGGCTCACGAAAGTGATCTTGTAAGTTTTATTGAAACGCGTCTATCAACGTCGGCAAGCGAAACAACATCGGAATGTTTTGTGTGCGGATACGACCAATCACAACTCAGTCCTAAAACGTTCTCACGGTTTCATTAATCCCTTTGATTGCATTGTGAACATTCCTTTCAAGACGGTACTTATCAAGTAATGTTTTGTCCAATCAGAGAAAAGCGGAAAGGTTTCGTGTCTTGTTCAACGTTGGGTGCTGTTCATATTTTCACGCACAGCGAAGCAGTAGCTTTCCAATTCACCGTCTGTAGATTCTGCACGGAAGAGTTAAATTATTTAGTCTGTCTGTTTTAAGGGTAAAACCTGGCTTCACTTATTTTTATTTGCGAAGATGTTCAAGAGTGGATGAAGAAGGAGGGGTATTCAGTATTCAGGCATTTGCCGATAATTTTTATGGTAAGGTAATAGCCTGTCCTAACTAAATAATATGTTCTGCTTTTAAAGAAAAAAACCCTCATATACTGTGACACGAACCTACAATTCGTAAAACGGTGTTCTGATACATCTTTGTTTTGACCCAACTGAAAATGCACTTTTGGCGCGAAATAACGGAACACGTTGACGTTTTTATTTCGCATTATATTAATTAAGGCCTGAAAGTTTAGCTTTACAAAAACTTTAATTTTCCTTTCTTAACTCTTTACTTTTTAACTTCCAAAGCTGAACAGGTTCGGTTGTGCATGAATGAGTACAGGGGCACCCAATGGATCTGTTCCTCAAAATATCTGTTCTTCAGGCACATTTTTGCTGGCTGGGAGATGTGGAAGAAATAATAGTCCCTGGAAGGAAAGTGTTGCTGGGAAAAAGATAATTCAGGGTGTCAGAGGGGATTTGAAGTCTAGAATAGCTGCTACGGGTTACTTGTATGGGTTACTTACCACTCGAGATCTGAATTGTGCCCTATGAAACTTCCCAGTAAGTCAGGTTGCAGGTTGTAAGGTTGCTGGCTGGGAACTCTTCCATCAGTCTTGCTGGGAGTGAGGAACAGATAATTTTTTTCCAGCAATCTCCCAAAATGCTTAAAATAGTCTCAGAAAACTTTATTCACGCTTTGTTGTTGTTTTTAGGTCTTTTTCTCAAAATTTCCCGTTGGGTGCCCCTGTGAGTAGACCCTGAAGACCCTCGTGCCCCCTGCTGGCGTTCTCGCTAATCTTCTTCACAAGGTACGAAAACTTGACTTGATAAAAGCACAGAAGTTCGGATAATTCACGAAGTGTCTACCGAAGCGCGACCTGTACAAGAAGCTGTTAATGCTGAAACAGTTGGCGAGGCATCTAGCGCCCCAACAGTTGATAAAAAGAGGTGAGAACCTATTTACACTTCCAAAGGGACAGTGACTGTCACAAACATCATTTCATTTTATATGAAAACGGCTAGGGGAGTAGAAGGGGGAGGGATTTGCAAATTTTGTCCATGTGGTCCTATATTGTAAGCTTTTTTTCCTGCAATCCGGTCAGTTATGGAAACTATAACAAAAGAGACAATATTATATATAGGGAATTTACTAGCAATGAGAAGCTTGCAACATAGACTAGTTAATACTGACATATTTCTTAGGTAGGGTGGGTGGGGAATTAGGTTCAGTGGAAGAAAGAAGACTCAGTTACAATGCATTAGTCAGCCTATACGGAGCGGTTAGGAGAGAATCCTGGGAACGAGGTTTTGGATTAGTAAGCAAATTCTAAACACATCATTACCTATTTCATGTTACACCTACACAATTTGCCAATGTGTGCTGTCCATATACAATGTAAAAGAACGTATAAACATTTTCAATCATTTACAAGAGATACCTGTAATGAAAAATATTATTTTCAGCCATCCTATTCATTTTACCAATGATACTTCAATACTGTCTTTTTCGATAAAAGTGCCTGAGACCAAAAACTGTAAAGTTCTGTTCAGTGATACAATAATCGAGGCTGCAAAAAGTGTTATTAAAATATGTCTGTAAGGTTCTCAGTTATATATATTCCCAAACAACTTACCTTTATCTTTCAATTCATCATGTTGTGGGTTTCCATAGCTATGTAAAGTTGGATTTTCCGCTTTTAACTAGCTCCAAAGTTGAGAGGCCAGCCCGCTCATTACTTGGAACATGATGAATTGATAGCTGGTAATAATTATAGTTATCTAAAATTATCAGAAAAACTTAAGAAGGATAGAAACACAAAAAAGAAAGAAAGGACGGAAGAAAGACAAAGAAAAAGGAAATACACTCACAGTAATGCTTCCAACCCACTTTGAACAAATTTTTATTATTTGCGGCATTTTTTTTTAGTTGGAAAAGATCTGATGAGGCAAAAAGGCGTCAGAGACGAGCTCGAAATAAACGAAGAAGGCTTGAAATAAAACAAATAAAGAAAAACGCTCATGAAGAGCTAGTTCAAGAAAAAAAAGAAAAGACAGACAACTGAAGAAAAACTGTCTTCTGTCAAAAAAAAATCAAGAGAAGTTTCACCAACTGTGGCGTCAAACAGAACGTGAAAAAGAAAGATTGCTTCATTTGCAGATGAAAAATAAGACAAAGTCAATCAATTCTTCAGATAGTGTTGTGGCAGTAACAAACTCATTCCTAGAGATTCCACGGGAACAGAAAGTACATGTGAATATGGACAGTGATTCCAGAAAAACTTAATAACCCTTTGGGAAGGAAAGTTTGGAAAAGTTACACTGGACTTGCCTTTTATCGAACCTTTTTATTTTATCTTTTATCTTTTATGTTTTATCGAAAAATGCCTGTTGCATTGAAACAATTCAGTGAAGGAGTCTCGCAAACAGAATTAAGTTGAGCATAAGGCAAACATTATTTCCTCATTTAATCAGGCTAAACCTTTCATGCTTGTACTACAATCCTAATTCGTTTTTCGGCAGGAACCATGAGGGTTGTCCAATACTGTCGACCAGAATCCAGTCGTATCCCCTTGCTGTCCATCGGAAAACCGGAAGTCTAGTGGTGTAAAGTCCTACCAAGTGTATTGGATGCATTGGACACGAATAGATTCCGATGGAAAAGTTTATTTTCTATTCGTGAGAGACTTAGAAAAATTCCGCTCATGTTGGATGAGGGGGTGGAAAGTCGTTCCGATGGAGTCCATCGGATCCATTGGACACGAATAGATTCTGATGGAAAAGTTCATTTTCTATTCGTGAGAGACTTAGAAAAATTCCGCTCATGTTGGATGAGGGGGTGGAAAGTCGTTCGGATGGAGTCCATCGGATCCATTGCACACGAATAGATTCCGATGGAAAAGTTTATTTTCTATTCGTGAGAGACTTAGAAAAATTCTACTCATGATGGATGAGGAGGTGGAAAGTCGTTCCGATGGAGTCCATCGGATCCATTGGACATGAATAGATTCCGATGGAAAACTTCATTTTCTATTCGTAAGAGACTTAATAAGATTCCACTCATGTTGGATGAGGGGGTAGAAAGTCATTCCGATGGAGTCCATCGGATCCATTGGACACGAATAGATTCCGATGGAAAAGCACATTTTTCTATTCGTGAGACTTACAAAAATCTTACTCATGATGGATGAGGAGATGGAAAGTCATTCCGATGGAGTCCAACGGATCCATTGGACACGAATAGATTCCGATGGAAAAGTTCATTTTCTATTCGTGAGAGACTTAGAAAAATTCCGCTCATGTTGGATGAGGGGGTGGAAAGTCGTTCCGATGGAGTCCATCGGATCCATTGGACACGAATACATTCCGATGGAAAAGTTCATTTTCTATTCGTTAGAGACTTAGAAAAATTCCGCTCATGTTGGATGAGGGGGTGGAAAGTCGTTCCGATAGAGTCCATCGGATCCATTGGACACGAATAGATTCCGATGGAAAAGTTCATTTTCTATTCGTTAGAGACTTAGAAAAATTCCGCTCATGTTGGATGAGGGGGTGGAAAGTCGTTCGGATGGAGTCCATCGGATCCATTGGACACGAATAGATTCCGATGGAAAAGTTCATTTTTCTGTTCGTGAGACTTACAAAAATCTCACTCATGATGGATGAGGAGGGGGAAAGTCGTTCCGATGGAGTCCATCGGATCCATTTGACACGAATAGATTCCGATGGAAAAGTTCATTTTCTATTCGTTAGAGACTTAGAAAAATTCCGCTCATGTTGGATGAGGGGGTGGAAAGTCGTTCGGATGGAGTCCATCGGATCCATTGGACACGAATAGATTCCGATGGAAAAGTTCATTTTTCTGTTCGTGAGACTTACAAAAATCTCACTCATGATGGATGAGGAGGGGGAAAGTCGTTCCGATGGAGTCCATCGGATCCATTTGACACGAATAGATTCCGATGGAAAAGTTCATTTTTCTGTTCGTGAGACTTACAAAAATCTCACTCATGATGGATGAGGAGGGGGAAAGTCGTTCCGATGGAGTCCATCGGATCCATTTGACACGAATAGATTCCGATGGAAAAGTTCATTTTTCTGTTCGTGAGACTTACAAAAATCTCGGCAGCACTAAAATACCGAATCCGGAATCCGGAAACGGAAACGGAATCACGGAAACGGAAACGGAATACGGAATCTGTGAAAGAAGGTTCCAAGCGATCGATTTGAAAAAAATAATACTAGCAATGACAATGAAATAAATAAACAGATAAAAAAAAGGCACAAATGAATAAATTAGCTGAGTACAGGAGAGGAGACTGCTGTGTCACTAGAGGAGTCGATTCCGGTGAAAAGACGCTTGATACCACTGTCGGCAATGAATGCAAATTCTCATGGGACAGCAAAGCGAGGAGAAAAACGTGACTGACAAAAACCAGTGCCTTAACAAAAAGGTAAGTTATATGGAGACAGACTTCGTTTGAATCGTCTGAGGCGTCATTTGCATAACTGAAAGGCGTCGCCGTCAAGTTTTTCTCAGTGTCTTTTCTGGGTTGTCTTCAACAGTGTTCAGTTTTATTTATCAAGACAACTTACTCAAGAGAACCATGGCATTGTGGAGTCCACAGGGAAGAGAGAATTGTGCATGCATTTGCTTGATTCCGCAACCCGGATTACATAAAAATAATGCGCCATGTTTAATAAGCCTCTTCAACAAAAATACGGACGTCCACGTAAACTCAATTACCGGTACACCAGTATTCCATCAGTATTCAGCTTGGCGAAAAAGTTGAACTTATTTCTAAAACACCGGAACTGTGGTCACGTCACCGGTCGGTCATGTGTGGAGTATTCAGTTTGGGGACAATCACGTGGTGTGGTCTGAGGCTAACTTCGACTATTCTTGACAATTAGCTACAAAAGTAACATTTAACTGTATTATTCAACCCATGAACTCGTGAATAAAAATTACTCGTAAAATTACTTTCATCGGCCTTGCAGTGCAGTAACCCACACTACGGCAAACCTTATCAAGACACAATAACAAGAATATATTTAAGGGAAGTGCCAAGAAAACTAAGACAAATTCTCTTTGGATTGTACTAAATTGTGTATTGTGAAATTCTTTAATTTTCTATCATCGATATTTGATTCCGTATTCTGTTTCCGTTTCCGTTTCCGTGATTCCGTTTCCGTTTCCGGATTCCGGATTCCATGTTTTAGTGCTGCCCGACTAGAAACAAGAGTTGCCTGATCAACAAAATGGCCAAGATGGCGCATCTTTCGATCATTGACTTTCTAAAAGAATTTACGAGTAAAGAATTCGAACGGCAAGGAAAAGGCATATGGAATTATCTTAAATTCCACTGTTCCTTGAAATTGTGGAATCTTTCGATATTAAACCAGAGCATAAGAAAGCAAAAACGTAACCTGAAGTGCGAATTTGGAATTCCTCCGAGGGAAGAATCGACGGAGTTATCTATTTTGAAACTGGTAAATGGAATCTCTCAGTAGGATTTTGGCATCCCTCCGAAGGAGACGTTTCAGAAGGAGTTTGGTATCCTTAGAAGGAGGTGTGTTGCAAATGGAATCCCTCAGAAGGACTGTGGCATCCCTCAGAAAGAGATGTCTCTTGCCTGAGATTTTGATTCAAAAGTAAGTAGCCAGGAAAATACCACTATTTATTATCTGCATGTACTTACAGTTGCGCACCACTGCATGCAAGTACATGCAAGTAGACCAGTTGGCAATTCATTATAATGTGTTAGAGCTGGTTTTGAAGTGTAGTTTTTAACATTTACTTATCCGAGTGATGATAATTATAAAAGTCTAGGTTCGTTTATGAAATGGTTTGGAACTCCTCAGTTCCTTAAAAATGACGAATCTTTTCATAATAAAAGCATATTAATGAAGTATAAACCTTATGTGCTGATCAATTGAAAATTTCAACATCCCCCCTGCCCCCCACCCCGGGTATTTGACACACTATTTTGTGGTAAATTGTGAATTTGACCTTTGCTTGGGTTTGTCAAATGTCAATTTTCCATTTTTTTATGTTATCATCGTCTGGCTGACAACGTAGATGGAGGAGTTTAAAGGTAAAGGCACATCTTTTGTAAAGGAACGGCTTACATAATAAGGACTTTACAAGCTAAAAGTACGATTTTTTGCTGCCATGACTCTAATTCAGTAATACAAAAAGTATTTTACTCTGAAGACGACTATCGTACAGGTTGTCGAAACATCAGCAGGGGTGTAGCCAGCATTTTTGCATAGAGGGGTTCCTAATGTGGTATTTTTGTCTAGATTGACGATAAATCTTCAGTGGGTTTCCTGGAAAGTTTTAATACTTTAGGTCGTCTGAAATTTCGTTTTGTGATTCTGAGCACAAATTTCCAATAACAGTGCCATATGAAGCTAGCTTTTTTTCGCTTCCAGTGAAGAGATAGTGTTTATGTTGTAGACCGTTAATTTTTTATCTCAGGTAATTTTTGTTTTTCTTTTGTTTTTGGGTATAGAAATGTAACTACAACATATATGTTCATTATCATTGAATACATAAAAACACACACTGTAGTCCTGTGATTTGCTGTTTACTCAGTTAGGGTATTAGCAAGAAGGAAACATCATGGATGCTTCGGTGCAAAGGTGTTGATTGTTAGCCTCAGGGTACATGTCCATAATGCAATGTTCATCATAGTAAGAGTAGCAGACTCTCGATTCAGTCATGGTCGTCGCCAATTACCTTTTAAGTCTGTGCAATGGGCTAAGCCGTCGCTCACGTTCTGCTGATGTAATTCGTAATAATGTATAGCCTCGTAGCAGGTGCTTGGAAGTAGTGGACGCAAGAAAGGACGGGCGCGCGAGAGGGAGACACGCAAGGGGAGAGGAAAACCCTTCGCGTGTCTCCTTCTCACGCACCCATTCTTTCTTGCGCTCACTACTTGCAGGCGCCTGCTACGCAGGCTAAGTTACGTAGTACTTGAAATATGTAGCACTACTAGAAAGGTCTTTTTCCACTTTGAGCCACTTGCACTGCCTACAGAAAAGCCACCACATGAAAATTAGAGCTGATGGTATCCTAATAGACATTGATGTCTCGCTTTCGAAGCCTGATACTGAGTAGCTTTTATGTAAGGAAAAGGCACTGCATCGTGGTAACCTGGGTGGCATATGATGAATTCCTGAATACTGTATGTTTTAGGCAGTTTGCCATGCTGTTAGTGTTTGTGTTCCAGTTTCAGACAATTTCCTCAGACTGATTTGCAAACATCAAGGCTGATTTCATTCTACCTTTTCACTTTTATGCCTCCACCGAGTTTCTATTAAGCTCTCTCATGGTCAAACCATTACAACATGCAACTGAAAGCAATCTAGACCAACAAAGGTGCTGAATCACACATTGCAGGCTTGTATACACAGGGGCCATGTATGATCTTCCTCACAGTAATAGAATTAAAGTAAAAAAGACTACTGCAAAGACTGATTAAACCTCAACATATGTAACCCTTGAAATAGAATGTGATGCTTTTTATTTTTTTTTCTTCTCATTTTCTTTAAAAGCTAAAATCTCATTCCTCTTAAAATTATACCTACCAGGTAGTGCTGCAGCCTAAGGGGGGTTCCGGAACCCCTCGAATACTCCTCTGGCTATTCCACTGATCAGTCGCCGTCAACAACAGTCTCATTATCATTGGTAGAAATACGCCCAACTTACTTTTAGACGTCCAAAACACTCACCATAAATTAATCCACACCCCAAACTACATGCAAAAGTACCCTGGGTGTGACACGGTGTGATCCCCCCTTTGAAAATTCCTAGCTATGCCCCTGATGTTTTGTTGTTATTATGATTTTGACAGGATCATGCCAAACTGGAAATCTCAAATCTCAGTTCTGTAAATTGATCCTTTAGTTCCAGACCTTTCAAGGCAAGAAGGAAGGTTTTAAATAATTGTTTGGAGGGAGTTAGATTTTGCGATTCCCTCTTTATACAAAGAGGTAAGTTTTAAATTCAATTCTGGCCATAGTACCACACTGCACTACAAATCAGAATTTCTCAAGCTCAGTTGGAATTCGAGATAATATATTTTTGTTTTGTCTTGTCACTTTACACTTTAAAAAAAAAAGAATAATGAATGGTGCTGGCTATCCACAACGTCCATCCAACATGGATTTCAGTGAAATTTGTTTTTGCTTTTAAACTTAGATGAAACTTTATTGTGCGTTTAGTCGAGTGCACTTATAAATTGGGTCACCTTGGCTGTGTAATTTCCTTTTCTATCGTAGGTACGGCAGACAATAATAGCGACGAGGAACCAGTCTTTTCTTTAAGTATATATGCTACCTTTGGCAGGAGTGATGAGATCAGCTGATCTGACAATTTTAAAACCTTCCTTCTTGCCTTGAAAGACCTGGGACTAAAGAATCAATTTATAGAACTGAGATCTGATATTTCCAGTTTTGCGTGACCCTGTGAAGAATATGATATCACCAAAACATCATTGTAATGTTCTGTTTTTAAGAGCTTGGGAAGATCTGTAAACCGTTCAGGACATTTTTTTTCCAAATTCTGACCTGCAACCTGCAAATTACACCCCTCGAGTGGAAATATAACCATGGCCATGTAATATTTCTAGAGGCAATAAAGATGTCACCTAAAATTCCAATTTTCCCTAACCAGAGATCATGCTCTGAGAACCACTAAAATTGGAGCTGATCTCAGGTTAAATTTTCCCATGGGCAACCAATAAAAAAAAAGCAAGCCCTCAAACTTACTCCATTTTCCATAAAGTATTTACTTTTTGTTATCTGCTATACCTGAACAAAGTGGGGAGAACCCAATCTGCAACATAAATATGTACACAATGCTATTTTCGGTCATGGACTTCTATTTGACAATGCAACAATCAAATATAACAGATTTTAGTGAAACAATACTCTTAAAAGTTTATTATTACAATAACACTAGTAATAACTTGTTCATTGTAGTTTAGAGGAATAGAATGAAAGTCTCCAGCACAGAAAAATTAGTCTAAAGAAAGCTCTGATTTAAGACAAGAATGCATTTCAGCTACAGCACATACACCACATATAGCATCAGGTATAGAATATAATTTCTGCAAGTTTGTCTTGATTTTGAATAAGAAACTACCAGAAGGTGTTAAACAAATTTCAGTAATTATGTTGGCATGAAATGACCTTGATACTATATTTTTGCTCATGATCAGAGAGAGATTTTCTTACAAAACGTTTTTCCAACAAAATTAATCTGCAGAATATCACCCTCCCCCTCCAATCAAATTGAGTCTGGTATTAGGGTGTGTTTTGCAACTCAGAAACTCTTATGGCAGTGAGTAAAAGCAGATAGAAAAAGAAACTCTCTGGCATCATCTGATGTGAGGAATTCTTCTATGTTATTTTAGAAAACACATTCAAGCTAAAACAAGAGGATCAAGCTATGTCCTCTTTATGTCAGATATTTGACCTCTACTGGGCCTCTTATGACTTGTCATGCCCTCAAGAGAAAAAGAGAGAAAGAAAATAGCTACAGTGAGGTACTGTAATACATGTAACTGTTGACTTTAGATTGTTAAAAATTTTATTTTATTTTTTGTTGAACAGAGCCAGAATTAAGGTGGCGTGACTGGATTTAGGGGTGTACCCCCCAAGTTTGAGCATTAACTATGTCAGCATGAGTAAAGATATCCATGGGAAAAAGGTTACCCCAACTGTATTATATAAAGATGAAAATTTCTTATGATCTGGGTTTTATTGCAATTATCGGAGTCACCATGGCAATGTAATGACACCATTACATTTTTTGTTTATCTTTGTGTTTCTCTGTACCAGGAGTGTTTTTAAGAAAATGCTTAAGAGATTATGTACCTGCCATAATTGCCTCAATTAAGGCATTTTGGAAATACAGTGTATTTTCAAACAAAGTTTTAAGAATCATAAAAGCAGTGAAATAGCATGCTATCCACACAACTAGCTAATCTTTTAAGAAAATCGCAGCAACTCTTTCTAAAAGTTGCTGTGATGTTGTAACCCAAGTAAGATAATTAATTGTGAAAGGTTTGAACCCAGGAGTCATTTCAAAAGCAGGTTGAGTTTGATCGTCCGGGTGAACGTAGTCCTGAATAGGACTGTTGTTGTTGACAGTGACTGAAGTTTCGACAACCTGTGCGGTAGTCATCTTCAGAGTCAAAGTGAGTTGTATCACGTTAGTCGATGGTATTATATCTGGCTATTGATCTGATTGGTCAATTACGTTGCAATGTTATTGGTCGTCTGTCAGTTAAGCCGTGATGTTATTGGCTATGAAGACTCGTAATCAGTAATTGGTGCGTTTTGGTCCGTCTATTGTCACAGTTAAACAGTCGTCTATTGTTAGTCAAATTGTCAGTTCTCCAGTAGTTCTGTCGTACATGTAGTTAGTTGTATTACATCCTACATGATGAGCCGTGATGTTCACCGTTTCGATTCTCACTGCTATCCATGACACAAGACAATTATTAGCATTTTCCGGATATTTCTTTGGAAAGTAATTTAGAGTTCTTTTAAATGTAAATTTATTTCTTTTGCTAAAAAAAAATTGTACATGTGCATATGAAACTTGAAAACAATGCCACTGAATAATGAGGACACTCACTAAGGGAAAATTTGGTTATACACGGTTGTCAAAAGTAGCAGGCTGCCGGTGAAAAGTGCCACCTACTTGGTTAGTATCGGCCGCCTACTCTGCTTAGCATTTCTTTGCAGATGACGTTTTTTAAATAAAGTATCCCTAAGCTGGCGGCTTACTTTGACAACTCAGTCATCTACTTCAAAACTTTCTGACAACCCTGGTTATATTGGAGGTCTTTTTTAAAAGCCTTCACTGTTTTCAATGTTCTTGAAACTTGCAGGGTATATTTATTAACAATTGACCTTGAGATTGGTAAGTTTATGAAAAAATTTATCAAGTGGTTTTTTGAATAATGTGAAATTTGCAGGCATGGACCAAATTATGTGCAAAAACTGTAACAAAAGCAGCTCAATGTAGGTTAATAAAATTCTTCTCACTCGCGATCACCCAGAGCAATTCCCCTTTTTTTTTTTGTACACAGTTTTCAACGGAATCAAATCATTATGAGATGAAACCGTGCTTCGAAAGCTTAACATTTTCTTAACATATTAGCTAATTGTGTGGATGTATAGCATGCTATTTCACTGTTTTTATGATTCTAAAAACTTGTTTCAAAATATTTCGAAAATGCTCTCACAGGATTTGTTCAAACTTTGCATAATTGAAGCAGTTATGGCAGGTACATACTCCCTTAAGCCATTTCTAAAAAACACCCCTGGTACAGAGAAACACAAACATAAATAAAAAACATATTGGTTTCATTAGGTTGCCATGGCGACTCCATTTGCAATAAAACCTAGATAATAAGAAATTTTCATGTATATATAATATAGTAATGTTTGGTAGCCTTTTTCCCATATCTTTACTCATGCTGATGTAGTTAATGCTTTAAAACTTGGAAGGTATCCCCCCTAAAAAATCCAGTCAAGCCACCTTATTTAATTTTGTTTTCTCTGTCATACCTTTTTCTTGCAATCTTTCATAGGTAAAGAGAGATGAGGAAGTGAAGAAACCTATCAGGTCTGGTTCCCCCAATGACCTTAGGAACAAGGAGGATATCTCAAAAACCGATCAGAAATCTCCCCTGTACCTACTAAAGCTGTTATCCCACCTCTCAATTCTGACAATGAAGATAACAAGTCAGGTCTTATTTGCAGAAGGCGGCTATTCCTGAAGAAGGCACAGATGGTGACAGGTGAAAGAAGGACAAAGGGACAGGCCTTGCTGGGAGCTTTGGAAAGGCCAGGGATCAGTCAGCTCCAGGTGTGGGAGTTCCTAGAGCTGGCTGATGAAAACGGACAAGTGAGACCAGCCCCTTCAAAGCAGTCTGATAAACCTTTTTTCATTCCTGAGTCCCCTTTGTAATAGTTATCCTTTTAGTTCAGCTCATCGTTGTTTTGTTGTTTTTGTTTTGTTTTTTATCCCATTCCTCTCGTGGGAATTTTGCTGAGAAACTTGTTTTGAAGCTAGTGGCTTCGTTTTCTAGTCACTGTCTGGCTTATGAGCTAAATCTTACCAGAAGACTACTTAAAAGCCGTGTAGTTCACAGCGTTCAGTTACAGATGCAAATTGAAAATATTATTTTCAAAAGTTGGGGCATGCATAGAAATCATGAGATGGTTTCGTGGTTTTAAAGGAACTCAGCTGGAGTCACAAATTTCGCTTTCCCTTCTTTATTTGCTTTTATTGCTACCCTTTTTTTCTTTCAATGGACACTGTTACTGGCTTCATTTGGGTGGGGAAATATTGGGAAAGCTTTTAAATAGTAGGATAGCAGGAAGTGATTGGTTAATTGAAACATAATTATTTTTGCAATTTTTAAATCAATGTTACATGGTTTTTTTGTCTTTTCCTCTGGCCCCTTTACTGAATATTTGTGCTCACTCTTCCTCTTCTTCAAAGTTGTCTTTGACAAGGGCATTGAGAATGGGATGAAAGCAGTGCAGTGGCTATAAAGCTAGTAAAATACAGTGCATGATACAATGCCAAAGAAAATTTTTTGTTAAGTACAGTTATGAGAGGAGAAGTAATAGTAAAGACCTTTACTAGCTTGTGGTTTTTACCGCAGATGCTATGTTTCCCCAATGTAGGTCATGTGTGACAACATTTAGGGCATGGAAATCAAGCCTAGCCATGTGATAGTGCTCCAAAGAATGCTTTCTTTAAAATTGTGTATAAGTCACGTCAATAATTTTTGGACACAAGACCTATATAAATTTTAAGGTTATGATGGGTAAATTGTTGTGAGAACACCTCTTCATTCACACTGGGGAAAGCAAAACACAAGCTAAAAGGAATTTACTGTCTCTTCTTAAGATGTAATACCACTGTCTAATATTCAGGATAAAAGCTACAATCCTGCATTGAAAGTCTTTGGAACAATGATTGAGTATTTGTAATTTATTTGTGCCCTGGCTCATAGCCAGGTGCTACCCTTTTGAAAAATACCCTGTACTTAATCTATCACTGTTTCCCACACCCTTTACATATTGAAACTGCGTGCATATATCCAACGTAATTATTTCCTGTAGGGTGCAGAATAGGGTTGGGCATGCATGATTTTACATGAAAAACACAAATTAACTCTAACTTGTTATAAGAATTTTGTCCATGCTTTTCTCAACAAAGGTATGATTAACAGCAATCCAACAGAGAAGGAAGGGTAAGCCTTGCTGGAAGCAGTGAAATATTGTTTCAAACATGAGAAGAGAAATTTCATATCTCCGAGCGGCCATGCAATATGTTCCATTTATTTTATACCACTGAAATACTTAACTTCACTTATTAAATGAATAATTTTTTTCTGTAAAAGGTGTGAGTTGTTATATTGTACCATAGCAATGGTGATCTTTTCACATGCAAAGTAGACTACGAGTAGTCCCCCATTTTTCCTCAGGGATAGTAGAGCGAGCGAAACGCGAGCGCGCGTAAAAGTTCAATAACTTAGTACATTTTGTATCCATGTAATGTCAATTTCAATGTTATGCCTACCCCCTACCAGTATGTTTCTTTTAATAATTCTACTCAAGTGTAGCTCATATTATAGTTACCATTAAAGAACGAAGCATATACTTGTGTACTGTCCTCGTTTCGCGCGGCTTTTGCCCCGTTTCATAGCTTTACCGTGCTTGTTTTGACTCGTGGCTTTAAGCGTGCCAGTCCGTCTCGAATAAGGGCCCGGGGGACTTAGGGTTTAAAGAACGAGTTATGTTACGTGGGTACCGTGCTTGTTTCGACTCTTGGCTTTAAGAACGAGTTATGCCATTCGCGTAGCGTGCTCGTTTCGGCTCATTGCTTTAAGAACGAGTTATATTTTTGTGTAGCGTGCTTGTTTTGACTCATCGCTTTAAGAACGACTTATGTGTACCGACGTCCGTGCTTGTTTCGACTCATGGCGAGTTCTGTTGCCTGTTAGGCTTGACATTCTCGACTTAGGGCTTAAAGAACGAGTTATGTTACACGTGCAGTGTGCTTGTTTTGACTCATGTCACCACTAGACTTTCTGAGATTCCATCGGAATCGATGTGTTTCCAATGGATCCGATGGACTCCATCGGACGACTTTCCAACCCTCCTCTAAGTATTGTTTACACTTCCGGTTTCACTCATGACTAAACTTCCGGTAACTCAAGTGGACTCTACTGTACTTCCGGTTTTATATTTAGAGCGAGCGAAACGCGAGCGCGCGTAAAAGTTCAATAACTTAGTACATTTTGTATCCATGTAATGTCAATTTCAATGTTATGCCTACCCCCTACCAGTATGTTTCTTTTAATAATTCTACTCAAGTGTAGCTCATATTATAGTTACCATTAAAGAACGAAGCATATACTTGTGTACTGTCCTCGTTTCGCGCGGCTTTTGCCCCGTTTCATAGCTTTACCGTGCTTGTTTTGACTCGTGGCTTTAAGCGTGCCAGTCCGTCTCGAATAAGGGCCCGGGGGACTTAGGGTTTAAAGAACGAGTTATGTTACGTGGGTACCGTGCTTGTTTCGACTCTTGGCTTTAAGAACGAGTTATGCCATTCGCGTAGCGTGCTCGTTTCGGCTCATTGCTTTAAGAACGAGTTATATTTTTGTGTAGCGTGCTTGTTTTGACTCATCGCTTTAAGAACGACTTATGTGTACCGACGTCCGTGCTTGTTTCGACTCATGGCGAGTTCTGTTGCCTGTTAGGCTTGACATTCTCGACTTAGGGCTTAAAGAACGAGTTATGTTACACGTGCAGTGTGCTTGTTTTGACTCATGTCACCACTAGACTTTCTGAGATTCCATCGGAATCGATGTGTTTCCAATGGATCCGATGGACTCCATCGGACGACTTTCCAACCCTCCTCTAAGTATTGTTTACACTTCCGGTTTCACTCATGACTAAACTTCCGGTAACTCAAGTGGACTCTACTGTACTTCCGGTTTTATTTTTCGACTAGACTCCGTCGGACTCCAGGTTTTGTCCACTGGAATCTGGTCGAGAGTATTGGACATGTGTGGGAACCATTCAACCGATTTCTGTGATGTTTTTGACAGTTTTTGTAAAAATTCGGTTTTAAACATAAGCTGATATCTCAAATAGAGTTAAACCTACACAAAAATAGACAACATTTTCTTTAATTTGCTTTATTCTTTATTAAGGATGCCAAAAATGAAAAACGCGATTCAAAAACATACCCAACGTGCATATACATAGGTTCGGGCCATCTGAAGAATTGGATGAACATACAAAACTTTTCATTTCAATATTTATTGACTTTTATTATGCTGCAGTTGAGAAAACACATTTATTGAAAGTGTTCTTTTGCCTCTTTTTTCCTCTTTATAGAATGGTGTTGATGCAAATAAAGTTGCCGAGAACAGCAAGGAGGGAATGACGCACTTCATCATCTTTGAGGGGCAACTGCAAGCCCCAGATGATATATACCTGAGTGGGGAAAGGAATCTCCCTCTAAAGGTTAATGGAGGACATACCAACGCCTTGCTCACTCTAATATATGTTGTGTGTAATATAGCATATGCGGAAGAATGCAGACACTCATATTCATTTGTCCCAAGGAGAAGTTTTGAATGGACAATGTTAAACTATACCGACTAAGGTATTACAGCTCATGAATGAACTGAATCAGTTCTAAGCTCGTAATTAAAGCAAACTAAAATTAAATCTGCACGACTTGTTGTGTAATCTGCCTTCCACATCAATAGCTAAGCCGAAATACGACAACGACGGTGGCAAAAACGTCTCTTAAAAAGTAGATCCACGTTGTTTCAAATTTCATCTCTCCGGCTTCTGTAGTTCCGTATAGGACTATATTAATATTTGAATTTTTAAAAAAAGGTTGCATGAGAAAATCGTTCTCTCATGCAGTGTGCTCTCATCCTCCGCAAAACTGGTGAAATTAGGTAGTTAAACGTCGTAGTCGTGCAGCAACGGCAAGACAATAAGCAAAAGTATGTGATGCACATGCAAAGATGTTGTTTTGCTAATATAAATCTATTGCTTTTTTCGTAACATTTTTGTCGCCGTCATCGTCGTATTAACCTCCCTAAAAAGTCTTAGAAAAGAAAGACCTACGGTGTACAGCCCTCTTAGTTTTTAACACTTGTTTTAATTCATGCTGTTTTACTGAATTCTGAAGAGATCAAAGTTTTTATTACTTTCAGGGTAAAGCAATTAAATGGGAGTAAATTTACAGGTTGTTGTCTTAGCTGTTACTTTGTCTACTTTTAAGACTTCTTCATGAGTTACAAATAGTGTTGGCTCAGCACTCAAACGGTGTGTTATAACACAATTGGAAGTGTTGATCTACACTAATACAGTGTAAAATTTCCAGTAGTGTAAATTTACCTGACTTTGGTGTGCACACAGCTGCAATGGGTTTTACACATATTCAGTGTCATCATTACCCTTTTTTAGTGTAACAAAAACACCAGAACAGTGTAAAGGAGACATATTTTTGGTGTATTTTAACACCAAAATTGGTTTACGTTAACCCAATTTTGGTGTTACTAAACACCAATATAGAAAAAATATACACCAGGTCAGTGTTGCTGTAACACTGCAAAGGTGTTTTTAAACGCATTCAGGATCGTATGTAGGTCATATTTGCACCATTTTGGTGTAAATATACACGACAGTTGTGTTAACTGAACACCTATTTGGTGTTCACACAAATTTACACTTTTTTGGTGTTACCATAACACCTCGATTTTGCTGTGTCGTTTTGCTCGTATAAGGTATCTGTGATATTTTTTTACTCACGGTTCTTATAGGATTAAAACATTCGGAACTATATTACACTTAATATAGACTCCATTACAATGGACAAGGACAGATATATGGCTACCATACATAGCACCCCTACATCAAAATACTTTCAAAACCTACACTCCCCTCTATAAATGGAATTGTCAGTGCATGTATTCCTCTTTCTGATTCTAAACCGATATTTAACCACATTGGTCACAAGCCACGAAGGGCAATAAGAGAATTGGCAGTCCGGAACTGATTGATGGTATTGCTGAAAATTGGAATTCTCTATTTCGAAAGTAGCGTGTGATAAGGATAGTTTTGAGCTGTTTTTATCTGCTCATTTTCTATTTTAAAAATTGTCAACTTGAATCTGACGTTTGCCGTAAACTTAAACTTAAAGCTTTAAGTTCTAATTCCAAATATCTGAAGTCAAATTCAGAATTATTAGCAGTAATTAATTATTCTACGCGAAATAATTTTGTTTTCTCCCTATATTATAGTTGCCAAAGTTTCTTTACTTTAATACCGAGAGAAAGTTTAGAAAAGACATTTAAATAACACAGTAAAAAGGTTTTAGAATCCATATTGAGACGGAAAACTACTTATTCAACGAATGAACTGATTTGAAAAAGAACACCTCGCAAAAATCAAATGCAAATGATTTGCACAAGCCATAACATGTTCATAACATGTACAGTAACTTTTACGCCACTCCTTTCCTACGAACTTCCCGTTCTAGTCGTCTACACAATAGAAGCAAGAGAATTTCCTCGGTATTTAAGGTATCAGTACCGTCTTAATTGGCGCGGATCATGCTAAAATAATTACCCTTATGAACCGTACGTTTTCTAAAAGCTTTAAATAGTTGGAGATTACGGCCAATTTCTTTAAAAATTCCAAAATGCTAACGAGTTTCAGAAATGACGAGCTTTTCGCAAAAGTATATATCTCTGTAAATTGAACGATCTCGGACGTCTGAGAATCAGGCTAAGTCGAAAACAATAAACGCATTAGAAACAGATTAAGATCGCATTCTCTTCTTGACGCGTCTGACTGAAAAACGGGGCTCAGATTTTTTGGCAAGTGTGTTTGTTCTTTTGTAATAAGCAGATGACGTTAGGGATAACAAGTCATAAGCATTGCCTGTGGAAAAATTACTATAACTAAAAAACGATAAAAGAAGTCAAAATTAGCAGAAAGGGCTTTTTCGAATAACTACCTGGTCGTAAGTTGGCCAAGTTTCAGTCAATTTGGTTCACGGGTTGCCGACTTGTACTTTAAAATGTACTCTCAACTTGGCCAGATTTTTATTTTGAGAAAACAAGGAAAATATAATTTTTGCGACATCTTGCCTGTAACAAGATTGTAACAGATTATAACACCAAAGCTGTTTTAAAATGTTGATGCGTACCCGAGAGAAGGAACAACAACACAGTCGACTCCCGAGAACTCGAACCCTCGCTAACTCGAACTCCCGCTAACTCGATCGAACCAATTTTTGTTTCCCCTCAGGTCATTTTCTATATAATTTTACCCTCAATAACTCGAACTACGTTTTGAGCTCTTAAAAGTTCGGGAAAAAAGCCGTATACTGGCGTCGGAAACATTTAATTTTGGATTTCCTTTTGACGTGTTGTAGCAGGATAGTTTACTAGTGGAAGCTGATGTTGAATGTCACAGGCTAACGTGAAGCAGCTTCTCTTCTCAAAAAAGTAAAACGCATGCTCTATTAAGGCTATCTTTTGTTATGTTACGTTCTGATTTATAATCTAGAAGTATCTTTTAATTTTCACTTGACATTTCTACGATTAAATGTGATTAAAATGTTCACTGTGCAGTAAAAACCTTTTTTTTACCTTTGTCGGCTATTTTCTTCTAACTCCCGATAACTCGAACCTTTTTTCGATTTCCCTTGAAGGTTCGAGTTATTGGGAGTCGACTGTACCGCATGTGGCGGCTCGGACACGAAACGAAATTAAAAACACGAAACACGAAACACGAAGACGAAATCCAGACAGCTCAGTAAATTTAACATGTGATGTCTCTTTATATACAAAAAGGATACGTATTTTCTGTTAATAAAAATACTGACTAAGCGAGTTTCTCGGTTAAGTTTAAGTTCTCTTTCGTGATAGTCCACAGCCCTTTGATAGTCACCAAGAGAATGGTGCGCATATCCTAAGTTTTTATAAGCTGAAGCTTCCTCTTGTTTGTTCCCAGTTTCTTGTTTAAGTCTAAGTGCTCTTTCGTGATAGTCCACAGCCTTTTGATAGTCACTAAGAGAATTGTACACATTTCCTAAGTTTCCATAAGCTGAAGCTTCCTCTTGTTCAACTTGTTCCCAGTTTCTTGGTTAAGTCTAAGTGTCACCAAGAGAATTGAACACATTTCCTTGGTTTCAATAAGCTGAAGCTTCCTCTTGTTTGTTCCCAGTTTCTTGGTTATAAAGTCTAAGTGCTCTCGCATGATACTCCACAGCCCTTTGATCGTCACTAAGAGAATGGTACGCAATTCCTAAGTTTCTATAATCTAAAGCTTCCCCTCGTTTGTTCCCAGTTTCTTGGTTAAGTCTAAGGGCTCTCTCATGATACTCCACAGCCCTTTTATAGTCACCAAGAGAATGGTACGCAATTCCTAAGTTTCCATAAGTTGCAGCTTCCTCTTGTAAGTTCCCAGTTTCTTGGTTAATTCTAAGTGCTCTTTCGTGATAGTCCACAGCCCTTTGATAGTCACCAAGAGAATGGTACACATTTCCTAAGTTTTCATAAGTTGCGGCTTCCCCTTGTTTGTTCCCAGTTTCTCGGTTAAGTCTAAGTACTCGCTCATGATACTCCACAGCCCTTTGATAGTCACCAAGAGAATGGTACGCAATTCCTAAGCTTCTGTAAGCGAAAGCTTCCAATTGTTTGTTCCCAGTTTCTTGGTTAAGTCTAAGTGCTCTCTCATAATAACCCACAGCCCTTTGATCGTCACCAAGAGAATGGTACGCAATTCCTAAGTTTGTATTAGCTAAAGCTTCCCACTGTTTGTTCCCAGTTTCTTGGTTAAGTCTAAGTGCTCTCTTTTGATACTCCACAGCCCTTTTATAGTCACCAAGAGAGTGGTACGTAACTCCTGCGTTTACATAAGCTGCAGCTTCCTCTTGTTTGCTCCCAGTTTCTTGGTTAAGTCTAAGTTGTCTCTCATGATAGTCCACAGCCCTTTGATCGTCACCAAGAAAATGGTACGCATATCCTAAGTTTTTATAAGCTGCAGCTTCCCCTTGTTTGTTTCCAGTTTCTTGGTTAAGTCGAAGTGCTCTTTCGTGATAGTCCACAGCCCTCTGATAGTCACCAAGAGAATGGTACACATTTCCTAAGTTTCCATAAGTTGCAGCTTCCCCTTGTTTGTTCCCAGTTTCTTGGTTAAGTCTAAGTGCTCTTTCGTGATAGTCCACAACCCTTTGATAGTCATCAAGAGAATGGTACACATTTCCTAAGTTTCCATATGTTGCAGCTTCCTTTTGTTTGTTCCCAGTTTCTTGGTTAAGTCTAAGTGCTCTTTCGTGATAGTCCACAGCCTTTTGATAGTCACCAAGAGAATGGTACACATTTCCTAAGTTTCCATAAGTTGCAGCTTCCCCTTGTTTGTTCCCAGTTTCTTGGTTAAGTCTAAGTGCTCTTTCGTGATAGTCCACAGCCTTTTGATAGTCACGACGAACATGATGCAATATTCCTAGCTTTTCATAGGCATTAGCTTCTCCTTCTTTGTCCCCAATTTCTTTTGTTATTTCAAGCGCACTATCAAGGTACTTTCTGGCTATAACGTAGTCACCAGAACGAGAATACACATATCCAAGGTTTACACGAGCCGATGCCTCTCCTTTTCTGTCCCTTATTTCTTGTCTAATAGTTAGAACCTTTTGGAGATATTCAATAGCCTGGAGATAATCACCACTGTTAAACTTGAACTGAATTCCAAGCTTTTCAGCGTTAGCGGCTTCTTCCTCTTTGAGTCCCCGAGTTTTCACCCCCCCTTCCAATCCTTCACCTCTCATTTCGCTTCCAACAGGCATGACACTTTCTGTGTAAATACGTAACTCTCAATTATTAGGGGCCGATCTAGGACGTTTTTTTATGTGGGGGTCCAAACTTCTACCTTCATTCACCGTTCACATGTTTTACCGGCCCGGTATACTTTCTTAAAGGCAAATTTGATTATACAAATGGTATTTGATGATTAAGAGGTAGCAATTTCATTTTTAAAGCACTTAGTCAATCCGTAAAATAGAAAAGTATATTATGTGATGACTCCATTAAGAGTTGGGGTGGAGGCAAGGATCTCCTGACCACCATGGATCCGGCAAAAATAAGTAAATAAGAATACAAATCTCTTATAGTATCTAACGACATTGTTAGTTGTTTCAGCGTTACATATAACCCATGCATGAACTAAAAATTAATAAAAAAGTTAAGCACGAAAACTGAGAACATTAAAACCGCCAGCTTGCATAATTGTTCGAATAGTTATACGGTGCCTTTACGTCTGGTTTTTCTTGGGATAACTGATAGCTTTTTCAAGTTCAACTCAGTGAAGTCTGAAGGTGATGGAATGTAATATTTCAGAGTAATCTACGCAGCCAAAATTACGGCAAAGCTAAAAAAATGTTGGGGGATCTGTCTGGAGATAAATGCTTTCGGGCGCATTGCAGAATAGAGGCACTTTCCTAGTCTGCACCTGGGACCCGGGAGGAAGCTCTTAACTCACTATACTCAATCCAAGCGCCATGCTAGTGAGCAGAGGAGCCTTGAAACCGAATGCTACAGCCAGCGCGAAGCCTGTCAAAAAATGAAACAAAAAGTTCCTTTTGGCTCCTTTTCGCGGGAAAAAGTCCCAGACTGAATTACGCGACAAAATTTTATTCCTTTGTCTTTGAAGATGATTTTGTCGACTGTGTAAGTTAAATACGTCCCTTCCGATCATTTTTGTACCGTTTAAGATGATAGAAACCAAAAATGTAGTGGCTGTTATTTCTCTCACAGAATGGTTAGTCAAGGGGCGACGCCATTTTGGAGTCATTTTGGATTTCGCTGGCCAGGCGCATCCTCCCGACAACATCCCGCGACGAGGTTAACGGTAACATCGTTCCCAGGGTTCTCTCTCTTGCTTGAAAGAATCCTGATTGCGGCTGGTCACCTGAACCCCCAAAATCTGTAGGCAAACAAAGATTTACCTCATGGAAGGGGTAGGAAAGTATAAAAATGGCGCTGTTGTGAGAAAGATACAAAATACACTGGAGAGGTTGCAAAAAGGATTGCTTTGACTGTTTGAAGTATGTCTGTCATAAGAACAAATTTATAGCCAAAGTTTTCCATATTATACACGTGCATTCGACTTGAAAATGGTTGTAGTTGCTTTTGACTCGCGGAAAGTATTTACGTTGAAAGTTTTCGATTCTTCTTGGCTGTGGTATGAAGCGAGGGTTACCGAAAAACTAAAGCCGGAAGCCGTCAGCCTTATAGGTTTCGAAATCATATCATGAGATGAAGAGGTATACAAATAAATTTTGGCATCTTCGGAGAATCTGGGCAGAGAATACAAGAATTTCACTCATCAAGAATTTGTAAGACCGCCGGTCGTTGCAGAAAAACAAACGCCGAGTTCTCATGCAAACTAGTCAGTGCACTCAACGGCCGTGAACGGCCAGCCTCGGCCTAGCCTGAGAAAACAGTCGACACTTTGCGATGCCACCACTGGTTTCCCCGCGAAATAACGACTCAGAAACGGGCGCAGAAATTCCACACCGATGGCGCGTCACTACGCAGATCTGGGTAGTGCCTCTGATTGGTTGAAGCACATTTCCCACGCGGTGCGACCAATTAGAGGCACTACCCAGTTCTGGGTGGTGACACGTCAACAGTATGGAATTTCTGCACTCGTTTTTCAGACGTCTTTTCGCGGGGAAACCAGTGGTGGTGTCGTGGAATGTCAGCTGTTTTCTCAGGCTAGCCTCGGTGCCGAACTGAAACCAGTCTTCAGTCCTTAAAAACTATGCAGCATGAATCAAAGGTAATTTATATTACTTCTTCATGTTGTCTTTTAAATAGCTTTTAAATGATGAACCTTAGCAAAGCAACGGACCGAATCAGAAACTCTAAGCTAAATTCTACTCAGCTGAATTTCATTTATTAATAATCTCGTAGTGTTTTGACAGGATTGTTAGAAAAGCTCAAACGTAATATTTCATATGTGTAATGTACACGATCGAAGCACTTCATTAAAGCGTGATGAACAGTATAATTGTCGCTCCTTTATTTACCTTAACACAAATAGCATGTATATATACATATTACTGCCTCGAGTTTTAGCTCATATTCAGTTGCTCCATACCCTGGATGCCAGAGTTTTTTTGTTTCTTTCCTAATTTCTTATATCAAACCGTAAGCACGGTTTTTCTCATCATCCTTGGTACTTCGAGAACAGACCTCTGGAACCAGGGTAGTTACTACATGGACCACAGATAAAGATAAAGGCATTAGCCCTTCCCTGGTGAGGAGTTCATTGTCACAGATAGTCATATGACCAGCTGCAACTAGGATTCTTTCTCGAAGCAAGGGAGAGAACCCTGGGAACTAGGTTGGATTAACGGATGACATCACATCTGAAATCGCCGAGGACGATTGGAAACAAGACTGGGCCAAAATATGAAAATGTAGTTAGTTAAACTCATAAAATAACTATATCTGTCCCTGGTTATAATATATCCATTTACGCTTTTCGTGTAGTGTTGTTGCACTTGATAAGAAAAATCTCTGCCTAGCTTCTTAGTTCCGGCATAAAGACATGCTGCATTTATTATTTGTCAGACAACTCCGCCACGGCTATGAACATGAGTATGTGTAGTTTAAACTAGCAACAACAACAACAACAACAACAACAACAAATTGGTAATTACCTTTATCTTCTTCGCTCTGCAGTTCAGAAAAAGCACTTTGACTGAAAGCACCGCTGTCAGATTTTCCCGATGGCTCAACAAACATCTGTGGCTGATCATAAAGAAATCTTTCCATTTTCCATACAAATGTACTTTTCTCCCACCGTTTGACTTCAAATGCTCTATCCTCTGGAAAATGAAGAGCAAGGGAGTAACACAAGAGTTTTCACATGAGTTTTTAACTGTGTAATGAGTGTGCTTGAGTGTGCCAGCAAGTTGCTGGAAACCCTGGCCCTGAACGATTTACCACCGAAACTCCGCTGAAGCGAGAATGGCGACCCTTAAATTCAGCGATAGCAACGAAGGGGAAGAAGACAGCACGGAGCACTGGGACAACATCGCCTTGCCCGACGAGGAATTCATTTTACACCGTGGAAAGCACACATGTCACAATTTTGGTGCTTTCTTGCCGATGGATCAAAGTTTGTACCTTGTACTTTGGCCCACACGCGAACCCACCGTGTTTGAATTAATAAATGGCGGCCGAAACAATGCTTAATATGATTTCAATACATATATTTAAAAAATAAAATAGCACAAGAGGAAAAAGAATCGAAGAAGAAAAGAAATACAGTGGAACCTCTCGGTACGGACACCTCTCTATTACGAACAGTTTCCAATGTCTCGACAAAATTGTCATTTATTTTCTTAAAAAAACTCTATAATACGGACTCTCTCTAATACGGATAACGGACGCTAAATCTTGGCCCCAGAGAGTAAATTCATATAAAATTAACCTGTTTATTACGGACACTGCGGTGATCAGGTGAATCCCGAATCCCGATCAGTTAAATATGCACAGGGTGAATCCCGTCTAGTCTGGCTGATGATATGCAAGGTGATGTAAACCCCAGTGGCTGTATACCAAACAACGATTTGCGAAAGGTGTACAGAGGAACATAACCGACTTTTTGAAGGCTTCAATAACTACAGTTAGCATAAAGATCTTTTCTATCACATTTTGTACTCTAGTTACGGTTCGCTGCACTTGCAAAACAGCGAAAGACGCTTTCACAATTGTGCTTTACGTATACGTTACAACTTTTTACATGCAGCATTGCGCTGTAGCTCGTTTCTTTTTGTGTACAATGTTGTATGCTACTGAAAGACAGTGTCTTTGTACTGTGAATTAATAACCTTAAACGCAGTTTAAAGACGAGTGTGAGCCTGGCTTTGCTACTGAACACCTAAAACTGTAAGTGGAGTCATAAAGTGACGTCATCATAGTGACCTCGTTTATACGGACACGTCTCTAATACGGACAGTTCACTCTTTCCCTTCGGTGTCCGTATTATTAGAAGTGCGACTGTAATACTTAGGAGCCGTTACTTTACCCTAACCCATCCAGTTTCTAACTCTGCCCCACACGACTTAACCTGAGAGCGCTGTAAAAAAGAGCACAGTTTCGTGAGGGTTAATGCGAGTTACGTATTTCTAGTGCAGTAAATAAATGAATGAAAAAAGTAAAAGAGACAAAGATAAACACCAGTGAAAGAATTGCAAGAATTCCTAGAATGTATATTGCATACACTGAAGAGATATTTAATAGGCCAAGAGCTATTAGCTAAAGCCGAAAAGTTTCTTATAATAAGTGTTACATTGATTATGCGACGACATCGGACTTGTCATAGTATCTCTATTAAAGAAAAAGGGCATAAGAAATGCAATTTCACATAGTTTTATGTCAAAACGTTCAGGAATAGCTTTAAACACAGGCCGATCCAAGCTCGGTGCATAAATTACCTTGCGTTTTAATACCGTTTTGCGAAGGATTATAAACTTCGTTTGAGAATAAATGCAATATAGTTATTTTAAAGCGTAGAAATATAGGCATAAATATAGAAATAAATTAAACTAACGCAAAAGCGAACTTGGGTTTGTTGTTGCTTTTCCTGAGTAAACTGGGCTTATTTCATGGCCATAATTTTTTTTACGGTTTTGAGGCTCGTTGTTTGTTCAGTGTTGAACAAACATTACATATGATGCGAATCAAGGCTGGTTACTGTGTGCAAACTCGATTCACAAATCTCCGCTCCCGCATCAAAAAACAGCGCACACAAACGCGCGAAATTCTTAAAGGCCAGGAAAGTCTCTCATTTCTTCCCCTCCTCATGGGTATTGGGATGGGTTTTTGGTAGGAAAATGCTTTGAAAGCTTTCTTTCTGGGCAATTTGGCGTGCGCTCAGAAAACTCGATGACTTCACTTTGCGTGGTGAGCGCCAGCATTTAAATAAGCTCATCTAAATGGATAATTCCAAACCCCCACTCACACGCAATCAGTAGACTATCAGAGAGTAAAAAAACCCGGTTCAGACGCCGAACTTTTCATGAGCCGAACCTAATTCGAATTAAAGCCGACCCAAATTATTTAGACCGGCTGAATTGATTCGGACGCTGATCTTAATTGCAGCTGAACTAAGTTCAAAAGGCGAAAGTTCGGTCAAACTGCTTACAAAATACGATATAATAATTTATGCATTAGGTTCGATACATGAAAAGTTCGGCGTCTGAATCAAAGCCCGGCGTTCCAAACTCGCTCCAAAGGCGAAATTCTCGGCCGGGCTAGGCGAAAAGAACGGCTGAGCCGTTCCAAATTGAAACAGGCGTTCCTAATTGATTCAGACGCCGAACTTTTCATGTACTTATTTAATTCAATGTATTAGGTTCGGCTCATGAAAAGGTCGGCGTCTAAACCGGGCTTACATGCAGTTTTCTCACGCAATATTGATTACCCGGATCACTTGAGTCCATGAGATGGTAACCTTCCTTTTGAGCCCAGGTTACACAGAAAAAGCAATAAGAAACTCAAGTTTACTTAAATTAAATTTATTTCTATATCTATGAAAAGAAAAGAAACAACAAAAGAAAAACAAAAGGAAAAAAGAAATTTCTTATTCTACGCTTAAACTCATAAACACAATTGTAGATATAGTGCTATAACTCAAGTGTTCCACTCACCGTCAAACTCTCGAGCCATGTGTCCAATAGGTTCCATTTCCATCCTTTGTTTTGGAGTACCTTTATCCAGACTAGCAAAAACAGAAATCTTCGCAACAGTCTGGTTAGTTTCCATGGCTAGTTTGGTTGTCTCCTCCAACTTTTCCTTCAGTTTCCAGAATTTCTCTTCTAGCTGTTTTACCTTAACCTGATGAAACTTAAGCGTTGTTTCCTTTGTCTGCGGGAAGACGGCAGCTGGCACATCGTTTTCTTTTGCTATAGTATATACAGCTGAAGGGACATTTTCCTCGACTTTTAAGGCTGTTTACATGAAAAAGATCAAAATGAAAAAAAAGGATAGTGGATCATTGGGTTTGAAAATACTACTGAGATAAAGGTATGTTCGGCTTCTTTCCCTGGAGCCGTGTCGCATCTATGTGAAGGGAACGGGGATGCTGGTCGAAAAATTCAAAGTTAACCCCAAAGAAGACTAAAATAACCTGTGCATAGCTTTAACTTTATCTGCCACCTCGAGGGTACCAAAACCAGACAGCCAAACTACGAGTTAGAGTAATTGCGATTAAGTCGTTTTTCATTTAATATAATTTTTCTGTTCTTTTTTAGTGTTCTTTACAGTAGGGTGTTTCCCCTCCGGGCTTTTATCTATGACTTTTCTTATCACCCTTCCACTCTGACATATGAAGATCTTGGGGACACTCTTTTAGACACATTTTTCAACTGAATCTACTAGTCAGCATGAATTACCTCGTGTTTCGGTTGTCATTGGATCAAAACAGGCATTGTTATAGTCTTGTTCGTCAATATGACGTACGCTGGCCTTACTACGGTAGCTTTGTTTTCAGCGCGGTTGTGACTTTACACGCCTCGACATTTCAAAGAGGAATAGGTGAGGGTTTACTCCACGGAGGGGGGCGGGGGGATGGGGATACTCGTCGGTAAATTAAAATTAAACCCCTAAGGAAGGCCATTGTGGGTGTGGCTCAAGCTTAAACTGGCCCCTAAATTAGACCATACTAAACTCGATGACATCACGGCATTTTTTGTAAACCTCTTTATGCACAGCCCAAAGCGATATCTGAATGGGCAAATATAGTGACTTTCCGTCCCAAACACCCCAAGTGAGACCAAAATCTGCAATTTACACCCCTAAACGAGACAACGAGCATACCCGTCGCGTTATAATAGACTTGATTTGATGTATACACCTTTGACTGAGCCTAACAGGCAACAGTATTAAGGCTAAGGAGTTGCACAGAAATTTAAACGATGGCGGTATGCCTGCTGCAGTTATATGCCTCTTCAAGTATACGTACATAGATTTCATCGTAGGCTCAAAAATGTAACATGTTTTTATCAATGTAATAGTCATCATGTACTCAGCTATACGGGCAATGTTATAGGAAATTTTGTGCTGACTTATAACACCACGAACACTTCGTCAGACAGGAGGTTTGCTGAACTTGAGAGAATCTTTTATCTACGTCATTAGTTTATAAGTCCGCTGACATTTGTTTATACTCCTACCATCTTTCCCACATATCGCGAGCTCCGTTTTTAGTTTGTCAATCTCAATTTCAAGAATTTGCATCTTGAAATTCCATTTATTTTCCGCCTGGTTCAGTAGCATCAAAGTCACTTCATCCTCCTTTGGGCTGAGAGAAAGACAAAGAAATGAATCTGAGTTCCTTCGTTGTCTGCCACCTTCCTGGCTGATGTTATCAGCAGCTGTCGAAAAGGATAAGAAAGAACGAAACCGATAGTATACCTGACATGAAATATTTGACTAAGGGATAATGTTAGGCTATCCTATTGCCTCAAAGACCCTTTCTTCCAATCTTCTACGCAGCAGCTGATATATTTTGGGCAGCAGCTATTTTTGGCGACCAAAGATAACGGCTGCGTAGGTGACTGACCCCTATTTCAGGCATATTTGTAAACAAAGTAGGATCGAGAAGGATCGAGAAGCCACTCACGCTTCTTTTAAGAGATGTGACATCCTTAACAAATTTATACCAACGCAGCTAAAAATATTTCCATTTCAATGGATCGATGAAAAAAAATGACTAGTGCCTTATATTGTTTTAGTATATACTAAAACAGTGGATAGTGTTTTTCGCACGCTCTGATTGGCTACCCAGTCAGTGAATATCCTGCATCAGTAAAATCCAACCAGAGGGCTATTATCAATGCTGCGTTCTGATTGGTTGAGCTACTACTAGGCTATTTGTTATAGCCAAACTAGTAGCGAAAAGCACCGACTTTGAAAACCAAAACTATTCACTGATTCACCTCCAGTTCCTCCGAGCGAGCGACGCCATACTCGCGTAAGTTGCGAGCAAAATGTCTTCCCGGTTTGCTGCCGTTACAAACAAGAAATTTCACAACTAATCAAGCAAGCTGTTCCCGAAATACACGAAGAAGGTGACGAAGTTTAGAAGGTAAAGCTTTGTCTTTTTGACTTGAATTTATCGATAAAACCGGTGAAAAAGTCTTTTGTGTACCAATGTTTAATTAAGCTCAAGTCTTGCCTTACTTTATTAAGTGGACTTGGTCATAAATTTAATAATCTTTTTTACAGAATGATTTTAACTACAAAAATAATTCACAACTCATTTTAAAGAAATTTCCCCGCAAGAACTGAACAAAGCCTTCAAAAGTCTTATCTGTCGGCAAGAAAAAGCGGAGACCGCGGCCGTTCGGTCATTGCGCGCCAAAATTGTAATCGTTCGCAACAGTAAATGAGTTAAAAATCATCATTTTTGAGCTTAATTATCTGACTGTTTTAGTACATACTAAAACAATTATTCACCTCAGTATCAATGGCTAGTGGTGGGATTTAACTCGCCGCTACGCAGCCTCGGTAAATTACTAGCCACCTCCACTTCGGTGAATAATTGTTATATAGTCTCTGTAACTTCTATTATTTACCCTTTACATATTAACACTAAAATAATAAAAAAACTGATATTACAAACAATTGTTAGCAAGATTTTCTTTTGACGCACTAAAATTTGTACTTGAGGTAACAATCTTCAATCATGTCTAAAAACTGATATTTCTCCTGGTAGATTCAAGTGCTGTATTGTAAAGTCGTAAGTCCCAGCACAACCCTGAGTTCATAACGATGCCTTACCTGGATAGATACTAGACTGGTTTTAGGCAACTGCCATATTCAAAACTATTATAACCTAAACAAACAATAAATAAAGAGGCCCGCAACTCCAGTCCCAGTCCCCTAGTGCGTTCACTGGTCAAGATACAAGAAAAGTTATTCTGACTAACCGTGATTTTGTTGGAACATGAGATCAAGATAAGCTGCTCTATATTCCTTTTCATCGATGTAAACGGTCACCTCCATTTCTTCTCCCTTAACAAGTTGTTTGATTTCTTCGGTTACAAGGAAACTTTGAAGACGATTCTTCAATGTTTCGTATTTGTAAATGTTCCATAACTCTTTTAAAGCTGACGGTGTTTCGGCTAGCACTGTAAAGCAGAGAGAGCTTTCACTCAGCTCAACAAGCTTGGTAAAAGCAGGCAAAACAACTTTGTTGAAGGCGTCACTGTATTCTTCAAAACTGGAGCAACTTCGCAGAGCCAGGCCACTGCCAACCAATACAATACCACCGGCAAGTGTGCGGAAATTACACACCACCCTAACCGCTGTGAAAACATGAGGAGCCTCAGATAAACAATCTGCAATATTTTACGTTTCCTAACACAGGGAGAGGCTCGTTTACAGCCTCGGGCAGCTACTGGGGGAGGGAGTTTATAATAATAAAGAACGGCAGAGCTAGATACTTTGCATTGCATTCATTTGATCAATATCATGCCCTTTTTTGGTACACAGATCTACAGAGGCAAAAGGACGACTATATACCACAAATAAGGTAATTCAACGTTTATTTATAACCTTGATTTATATGCATACTTAGCGATATACCTCTTTAGGTGAGGCAAACGGTAAATCCACTACATTTACTGTAAAATAAAATCGGTTGCACACAGATTGTGTGGGTGCCCTGTGATTGATTACACTGTAACTGTGCAGAAAATCGAGTTTTTATACACGTCGACGAGTTTAGAGGACCATTTTTTCCAAAAAGGTGGTCACCAACATCTGGCGCATGGCCTCACGTAACCACCAACTAACGGATTCTAATGTTTGAACTCACTTACCTCCTATTAAGGTTCCTGCAGCTCGCTTCAAGGAAGAAATGATACCAGCTGACTTAGCTGAAATTGTAGAAAGGTCAGCGTGAAGATGGTCATATACACAATTTTGCACGAACTGTAGAGCCACTATTCAGTGAAAGCCGCGTACTAACTTCAAACATGGTGACCACTCTGGAAGCCTAAATCCCCATGTAATATATATTTGCGTTCGACGAAGGAGAACGCTTACTATTCGTGTACCGTACATGATGTAGTAACCGTTCCGTATGCCATGCGATTTCAAGGTTTGGACGCCATCTTGGACCGGCCTGGCACATTTTGCCGCGATCACATGGGTTCAGTTTTTCTCGCCCGGGAGCTGGTATCTATTTTGTGACGTACACTCGATCGCAGATGAACGTTGGCGATTTTCTGTTTACTACAGGTTTGTTTATAGTTTTCCTCGCAGTTTTCAATTAAGTTTTTTTTATATAGGAAAATTTCCATTCTAATATAAGATAATCGGATATGTAGATGTTATGTTAACAATGTGTTCTGCACACTGTATTTGTTTTCATGAATTCACGCAAGATCAGCTTAGATCGACCAAATTTAATTATATTACACATTACATCTTCTCGCTTTTAAAAGCTATTTACAGCGTTGTATTTGCTTTTGTTTGTCACCATTTTTGAAAAATATACAAGACGTTGAACAGTGAAACGTTGACCTTTTTATCTCACTAATTCCGGGTGTGTTGTATTTTGAAAACAGTGCTAAGTAGGTGAGTCGTGTTAGTCTAGTGTCACGCAACAAGGGTTTAAAGTGATACGCGACGCTTAAACTTTTCAGATAACTTTAATTTTCTGTATCCCAAGTTTTAGCCAATTTTATTGACCATAGTGCAAAAGAATATCCTGAGGATCATAGTCAGTGTTTGACCTGTTGTTACTTACATGTACTTTACTTAGAGGTTTAGCCAAGTAAATATAAAAAGTACAGTACCCTCTTGCATTAAGTTTGAGGAAAAATGAAATAGTGACGAATTGTTAAGTGGGAGGATAAACAATAACACTGATAAAGACAGCTGCTGAAATTCATATTGATAAATTAGCGTTTGATTTTGATTTCTCAATATTACAAGCCCACCAAGTTTTCCATCCCCTTCCCACTACCACTCACTACCCACCATCCCCTCCCCTCCCCCATCGCACGCACTCCCCTAATTTGCAATTATTACTATTATGTATATGTATGTTCCCTGGCCTGATATGTTCCGTTCCAGTTTATTAAGACCTCTCCGACGCAAAACCCACAAACGAGCAACGAATTTCAATATGTTCCGGCGCTCTAGCTCTGACGGGTTAGGAACTGGAGTAAACGCAGACCAATTGAGCCAGCTCGTTTCAAAGAAAACGGTAACAATATACAAATGATCCATCTTTGCCGACGTCCAATCAAGCCGGTTAATTTGAAGAAATCAAACTTTAACTACTGACTGTTTATGTAAGATTAACTTGACCTCACTTCCGCTTTAGGCTGCAAACGCAAATTTCGGTAATACATACCTTTTCGTTTGATTTCAAACTTTTCTACTTTCTTAAGCAGCGATCTTTTCTTCAGTTGTGTCAATATTTCTTTCAACTTCTCTAGATTGTCAATTCCAAGACGTTTCTTGTCTTCAAGGACTTTGAAAAACGTGAGCATATCTTGAATACCGACTGCTTCGCTCTCCGGTATCCACATTTTGCACATATTGATCATTCGTCTAAGTAGGCTCTCATCTAATTTTTCGCTTATTTCAAAAATCAAATCATTATACTCAATTTCAAACATGATTGAGACGCAAAACGTTTGTTCTGAGAGGGACAGAAAAAAACGTTATTGCCCTAACTAAGTGAAAACCTAACAGCGGAGCAAAGCATCAACGATGAATATAATATTCATCCTTGATGCTTTGCGTTCGTTTTTTTCTCTTCGAAACGCCTGGCCGTCACGCAAGCGCCAACACCTACGAACGGACTTGTGGCCAAAACGCGGGGATGCCCATATCACTGTGACAGCGGCTTCATCTAAGGGTTGGCGCCGCTCTAGGATTAGCGGTTCATTAGACCCCATGAACACATTAAACTATGACTGCCGTTCAAGAGAGAAAGCAGGGATCTTAAGCAGCTCACCGCTGTGAAGGCAACGGCAACGATTGCGTCCGAAGTGGCCTGGATCGATAACGGTGTCCATTGCCCATCGCACAGAACTCGGCATTTCCCGGTGACATCCTTAACAGGGGTCTGGATTCTAGTCTACCAATCACTGATTGTAGGGTTGCAGTTGTGTCCTCAAATGAATTCTCTTCAGCACTGTTCATTTTCAGCATTATACAAAATGTTTTTTTTTTCGAATTTTGACTTCCCTCTTTTCTAGGAGTGAAACGGTCACAAAGAGATCATCACTTGTCTGTTTTTCGCAAATGATCACGCCGAAAATAAACGCAATGGTTGAATTTTTTTTTAGGAGAAAAAGTGACTATTGATAAGGAACTTACTGTTCCTGTCGTTTCTAGATTTACCTCGATTTCTCTTCGTGCCCCCGAGCCGTTGCCCCCTCACGACACATAGGCGGGCTACCTGGACAGCACCAGTGAGGAGAGCGATAGTGACAGTGCCGGGGGGTGAGATAGACGACAGTGAAACTTCTCGTGTCCAGATTGATAATATTACAGGAGATCAGGCAGGGCAGGACTGTAGAAACCTAGAACGGTGTAAGTCATCAACCAATCAAGTTTCAGCAAACGGTAGTGAAAATGAAAGTAACAGCGATGACGGCTTTGGTGAAGGTGAGGCAGATGTTGAAAAAGGACTGGAGCCCATTATCAATAACGAGGACACTCGGCAGGCGTTGTCTCTCATTCTTGTCGGGCTGAGCAGTAATACCTGTGAAAGTGAAGAAAATAGTCGACTCTCGTGTTCTGATGATCTTCTAACTGCAGGCTCAAGTGTGGCCAACGACCCTGTCTGTTTTTCAGGTGCTTTGGATGCGCTATTGGCTAATCGTCCTTTCAGCGCAGTTACTATGGATACATTGGTAACTACGCAAAGTCATATGGAGGATAAGAATTCAGATCAGACTGAAAATGCATGTCCACAGAAAGGTGAAGAAAATGCCGTGTCCCTTAAAGTCAAGTGCGAGGTCTCTGACGAAGCCTGTACTAAAATAAGTTCGGACTTTCTGCAATCCTGATATTGTATTAAGCTTTATTTATTCCACAAAACAGTTGCTTGTACTGCTATTTAACTTTCTTCATAATAGATCAATTTTTTTTATCTGGCTTTACGAGTGTCTTGTGACCGCGGTTTCATGGGCTACTGTGTCTTAGAAGGGCGCTTTCTTCTCGTAAAAACCTTCGTGACTGTACAGACCGGTCAAGTGGCAAAGCTACACATTTTGATCCACTCTTTCGAACAAAATTAAGGTGGTTCGACCTAGTATTATTGTAGCGTCACCTTCCATCTTTGAATCTCCTATACTTAAACAAGTTGATCTTTATTGTAAAAACATTGTAACACATGTATTACACATAGACTAAAATTTATCATGATATTATTTCTTGGGCGATCGGAATAAATTTCATGCACGTGAGAATGACGTCACTATAAATTAGCTCTAAATCGAATTTCTGCCCTTATCTGCATTTCCTCTGGAAATGCTTTACGCTACGTATACCTTGGGTGCTTGTCTTCTGTTGTGCGAGGTTTCCCTCATCTTTTACTGTTGAAATTTAACTTCTAAATTACATATCCAGTGAAAACAATCGCCTCACGTTGCTCCTTGCAGCTTGTATTCCAAGGCACTGAAGAGACTCGAATGTTTTTTTTGTACTTTTCCCTTACATAAACTACACCTACTGACATTTTTCGGCCTCCGTTTAGGCTCCTAAGTGTTGTTATTTTTTAAACAGTATTTTAGTTTTCCTTGTGTTTGTCTTTTTTGCAGGATTTGCTAAACACCTTTAGTCAATGAAGACAGTAAATTGTGGTCAAGCAGGGTCAAGTACAGTACTCTTCTGAGAGGGCACAAATCAATCAATCTTTCTGTATAAAACAGCAACTAAAGTTACTTTTGTCATGCATGAGAGCCAGAAGGTGGCTTATAATTTATTTCTGATCAGAAGGTGCTTTAAGGTTTATTCATCACTTCTGAAAAGTGTTAGCTACTCCTTTTCAATTTCTGACGTGGACAAATTATTTGTGTGTGAGGGTCACTGCATGTATTAGCTACACAGTCATGTGTTTTAGATTTGGTTAGTTTTTTTCTCTGAAGCGGTCTATATCTGAATCACATTGTTTTTCAAACCAAAGATGGACTTGATAAGCACCATTATTGTACTCGGTTCTTTTAGAGATCCAAAGCAACAATGTACCTGTAGATGATAAACCTTACCAAGATGTATTCTAAATCAAATTAATAAAACATATACCTGTACCTGTTTGGGGTATGAATTTTGTTTTCAGTAACATAGTAATGTGAGCAGACAGTCATATTTTTTCAAGCCCTTATCCACTTACCTCAGGCTAAACAAAAATCCTGGATGTTACTTTTTTCATTATTATTATTATTTTTAATAATCAGCTTTTATTTTCTTTGGGAACAGTATTAATGTTTAGTTTTCAGAGGTGATTTCTATATCATTACGACTACAATACAAGAACTTAAAGGCTGTTTCATCCTAAAAAGAGGTCTGTATTTCAAAGAATAAATATATTTCTAAGCTTTATAAGCCTTATCAGTGGAAGACAAGTGTTCCTCATGAAAAAAGAAGTGAAGGGCCTACTATTAATCATGAGTTTGCTTCCCAGGTGTATTCTAGTATTTAACAATAAACCGTTTTACATAACATTTTTAAAAGCGTTGCAGTTCGCTTTTTAAAAGACCTGATTGAAAATTACCTTGGGTAATGGTACATTATACCTGAAAATAACTAAAGAACTTACCGCTTTACTATGAAAATTGATTTGAGAAAGTCAGTAACAGCGTTTCCACGGTGGTCCGCACGCAAATTTCCTTTCTCTTCTAAGCTTTTTATCTCCGCTTTTTATCATGTTTTATACAGTTCTCAACTACGGCTTCTTGTCACTGATTGTCCATAAATAAATTTGAACGGAAAATTAAACCCTCGTTTGAGCTGGGTACTTGAAACATCAAGCCTCGACAGTTTTAAAATCATTATGTCAAGAGTCAGTTGTTTACTTGTAAAATTCGACACTCGCTGAGCTTGTATAAAAGCAGAAAAGAAATCGTCAAAACCGAGACAAAAATAATTAAAATTCTTCCCACTTTTCTTGTGGCTTGTAGAAAATTAGGTTGTGCCTTTTTTATAGGTGTTTTGTAACTGTATACATGTAAGTTTCCGTATATTTTCATGTGGTTAGGCTTCCCGTTTGGTGCAAAAAATTATCGGGCGCTGGAGTCATTCTTCGCTCTCACAAGTTTCATTATCATTTACTCTGTCTTTTGCCTCTACCGCTTTTGTACCCTCAAACTGTCTTCGCCAAGAACAAGTACTCTTCATCCTTTACTTCAAAACATGAGGAATCTGGGCGATATGCGAGGATTAATTAAAGATGTGCAAATCATCGGATGTCAGAGGTTGAATGGCTCTCGATAATGTAACGTCACATTTTTCCACTATGTTGGAACCGATCGCGTCAGCCAGCTTCCTATCCAGTCTTTCTATTATCCATGCTGTGACGCCACTGGCTTTTAGCTTCCTCATCACAGTTTTCCGGACCGAGTGGTTTAGGCAATCTTTTGTCTCTCGCAGTGACATATGTCGGCGTTTTTGATTGGCTAGTTTCTTACGCAGTTTGTGATTAGTCCGATTTGAATTAGTGTCGACAGGCCAAACACGGCTAATAGCTCGTGATAGGAGAGATTGAGCTCTTGATAGTGTTAGCCTGCGAACAGCAGACGCATTTCCGGTCGTCGCTTCTCTCCGGCCCCGAGAAGCGACGACCGGAAATGCGTCTGCTGTTCGCAGGCTAGATAGTGTGAAACGCGGCCTTAGAGCCAACTCGAACAAAAGGGGTTTTTCTTGCTCTCTTTTTGCGTAGTTTACGCAGTGCATGATGTATTCTACACTTTCCCTGAGCAAATATCGTTTCGCCGCTTTTAGTCTCACATTTAGAGGTTATGAAGCTGGTCTGTTCCATGCATAAAAGTAATTCGTTCCTGTGGTATACACTGTCTATTTCTGCAGATGTTCCTGACAGGATTTGATCACAGATGCAGTTTAACTAGCCTGCGAAAACATCCGCTTCTCCTCGCTCTTCGCAGCTGGGGACGTTTCGCGCGGAGGAACGTCTACGACTCAGCGACAGAAATTCCATACTGATGACGTAAATCAATGTTTACTTAATAATTCCGGTAGTCGTGGGGTTCCAAATGTAAATTTATTCAATTTTAGGTTTCTACTGATCGATTTCGGTAAAGTGTTGTGTTCATCTGCGAACGAGCTCCTGCAAAACTCAAATGCTTGTTCTAGAGAAGACTAGTGATTCCACAAATATTGACTGTTTTGTTAGAGATTCATCGCGTTTACATTTGACCTTTGTGGCCTTTTGTCTTTTGTCTGTCATTCGTAAACAATAGCTAAAACAATGTAACTACTCCGTCGACCAATCAGGGCTTCTGACCGGATTCTGGACATATTTTACGTCATCAGTATGGAATTTCTGTCGCTGAGTCGCAGACGTTCCTCCTCGCGAAACGTCCCCAGCGGCGAAGAGGGAGGAGAAACGGATGTTTCGCAGGCTACAGTTTAACCGGCGTAGTCAATCGAACGTTCGGTAATTGATCCCAATCGAACTCCAATCGTTCGATTGACTTCGATTGGGTTCGGTAATCGAACTTAATCGAACTCACCCCAAATTTTGCCAATCGAACACAATCGAACGTTCGGAAATCGAACACTTACATAATCGAACATAATCGAACGTTGGAAAATCGAACACTGCAACAATCGAACATAAACTAGTTTCATCTGGTTTCAAACAAGGCGTTGCGTTCAAGCAAGTTATGTATTAATTGGCTTCAATTTCAAACACGATGTACGCTAAGGTGTCACAGACAAGGCGGAAAACGAGTGCTCTTTCGCCGTCGTTGTCGGTGTTTACTGTTACTTCTGTTACTTTAAAAGAAGGCATTATAACGCCAAAAGTTTAGCTTGTATTGATTCTGTTGTGCCACAGCTTTTACTAACGCCGCTTGTAGTTTTAATAGACATTCACTTTGAGGTAATGAGAACATTGGCAGCCGCCCGTAATGACTACAGTGAAACCTCTATTAAAGGTCAAATGAACCAAAAAATTGAAATATTTTCTTTTGTCGCTTTACCTGCACCAAACACTAAAAAGAACACCCTAAGTGAGATTTGGGTAAAGATTTTTCATACCAAGCCTTTAAAGAAAGATTAAAGATCAAAATCCGAGCATTTCCGAAGACTTCACGAAAACGTTTCTGAAATGGCAGCGTGATAGACCTGGAGACTACGTGACGTCAATGTTGGTCTTTCAAGGCGGGAAAACGTTCTGCGCAAGCTTCTGCGCATCCCTTATCACCTGCGTTTGTTTGTCTCGTTCTGTGAGAGTTCTGACTGAGACTGAATGAAATACACGAGGTGCGAACGTTTGCTCCTTGTAAAGGCTTTTTTTTGTTTTTGATGTTGTTGTTTTTTCGTCACTTGAAAATTTCTTTGGATTCAGAACAACCAATGTTAGAGTAAAAACAGATCAGTCCGTCAGTCTGAAGAGGAATAAAATGTTTTGAACATTTCAAACGAGGTTTGTAGTTTTCTGACAATTGTACATTCGATTTGTGAATTGATTTTGTGTCCAGTGCTTCGCCTTCTGTCGCCGGGCTGAATTAAAACCAGCTTGTATTCTGTTATTAGTAGTTACGGTTAGTTTTTTTACATGCCCAAATTTATTTACTTTGCAGAGCCAGCTTTATCCTTGGCTTTTTGTCAAAGAACCGTAATGCTAACGCTTGCGAGTGAACAAACTTGAGCGCTTAAAACTTCCTCGGAACTATAGAAGGCTAGCAAGCTTATTCGAGAAGAACAGGCTTCTTCGATCACTTTTCTGTTGCTCAAGTAATAATAGTCAGAGTATTTTTTTTCTTTTTTCATTTTTAATTTCGTAGTTTTGTTTTCTTTCTGTACGCAAATTTTCTTTTTCACTTGCTGCGAAGTAGCCGAGAACGACAACTGCCGACAGTGACTTCAAAACAATTGACTCTTTGTCCGTAAACATATTGCTGGAGCTGGATTTGACTGAAGCGAGCAAAACAAAGCCTTATGTGCAGTTTTCTGTACTTTCTAATTATTCAGTTTGCTGAGTTTAATTTGCTTGAATGAAGTACCTCGCATGGACCAGTTTTTAAAAATAGCTAAATGGAGAATCATGGCTTGGGTACCAAGCTTGCAACTGACCTTTTGCCTTTAAGATCTTTAGGTAGGCTATTTCGCAATGCACTTCTTCATTGTCAGCGGGTATAAGAGCCTTAAGCCTTATTTTTTCTGAATGGAGGTTTGTTGTTTTGCAACCTTATTGAAGCTTTGGAATTGTTCTTTTCTTGTCGCCTCTCTTTGCGAGCTTAAAGTGGCGTCTATGGTGTTTAAGGTGACCTCTGTCGGTAATTAAATCATATCATATAACTGGAGAGAAGTTTTGCAATAATATAACTTCAACCTTGTTTGAAGGAACTCTTACTTGGTTTTTGACAGGTGTTATGCATGTTCAACTTGACACACAAAGCAAACTTTATCTGCGCGAAACGGTCAAGTTTAAAAAACTGTAGTCGCTTTGAAACCGATTTGGGGAAGATTTTACTAGATAAAGATTAACTCATTTTCTGCCCACATATCAACGCTAAAACTTCTACATTGAGGATTTTGTTTATATTTTAGTGTTCTGCGAAGCACAAGCGTCCGATCGAGCGTGGGTTTTAAAATATCAGCTCGAGTGCGACAAAGTTCAATGACTTCAAACACATTGAGGGCAAGCGTGAATTTCTTTGGGCAAATCACTATACAAAGATATTTTGTTTTTGTATCTACAGAGGAGCTCCGGACCTTATATATCCAGAAACTTTCTTATATGAACACATTTTGTGAATACATCTTGAAACAAATCGGACCTACGCACGCACATTTCTATGGAGGAGAATACTGGACAAAAATGGAATTGAATAAATTTATATCAAACCGCGTGATGCATTATATCGTACCATGTGGTGACAAACCCAGCAAAACAACAAACTTCTCGGTGGACAGATATACCATACCCGATACATCGTGTTATTGTATCGGACATGCCCCTACATCGTACCGTATGCTGCTGTATCGTGCCTGGTGCTGCCAAATTGTCATCAATGTGCGGCGATAGAGTGCAAGTCATCCCATAAAATTGTTCCCTATGCTGCTATATCGCCTTCAGTGTGCTACATTGTGAGCGGTGTGCCAAGATATGCTAATATAACCATGCCACTACATCGTCCCCTATGCTGCTATATCGTATGCAGTGAAGATTAAAGGTTTAACTGGTCAGCGGCTTAGTTTAAAAAGGCGCGAAACTGCACTCTGTCGTATCACACGGCTTACTGTAGTTTGCGAAACGAAACGAAATGGAACGAAACGAAATGAAAATCTGTAGTTTGCGAAATGAGAATCTGTAGTTTGCGAAATGAGAATCTGTAGTTTGCGAAATGAAAATCTGTAGTTGTAGGAAAAATGGCGGACTACTCGTAGTCTATTCTCGTTGCGTCTACTCGTATATTCTAGACAGAAAATTCCCCCCAAAAAGCTGTTTCGCCCAGAAAAATTTAACTTAAGCTCAGACGCTCAAGTTAAGCCCTTTCGGTCGGGGTTACGAACTGGATGGGTGACCCACCACGAATATCGTCTTACGTTGTTCTTTCTTTTCTGCGTATTATGTGGTGTTATTGTTAACAGTGTATTGAAAAGCAGATTTAGCTTTATTTCTGCGTCCGGATTTAGAAAAAGAAAAAAACAAAGAACAAATATGGCCCGGTGCAGTTCACCCGAAAATTATTATTCTTCGGGCCGTAATACAGAGCTGGAACTTTGCAGACTTTGATCTATATATCGGCGGGGAAACCGGCAAACTAAGAAATCTGGGTTTTCGACAGTGTAAAACGATCATAATGCCTCTGATTCCAGTCTCCTATTCCTCTGTCTCTTGTTGTTGGCGTTGCCTTCGCTGTGTTAAGCGATGTTCCTTCTGCTCCGCGGTTTCTTGTTGACGTCTTCTCCTTCGTTGTTCGCGCTGAATTTGAAGTCGGCATTCCCCAGAGGATTTTCATTTCGCAAACTACAGATTCTCATTTCGCAAACTACAGATTTTCATTTCGTTTCGTTCCATTTCGTTTCGTTTCGCAAACTACAGTAAGCCGTGTGATACGACAGAGTGCAGTTTCGCGCCTTTTTAAACTAAGCCGCTGACCAGTTAAACCTTTAATCTTCACTGCATACGATATAGCAGCATAGGGGACGATGTAGTGGCATGGTTATTAGCATATCTTGGCACACCGCTCACAATGTAGCACACTGAAGGCGATATAGCAGCATAGGGAACAATTTTATGGGATGACTTGCACTCTATCGCCGCACATTGATGACAATTTGGCAGCACCAGGCACGATACAGCAGCATACGGTACGATGTAGGGGTATGTCCGATACAATAACACGATGTATCGGGTATGGTATATCTGTCCACCGAGAAGTTTGTTGTTTTGCTGGGTTTGTCACCACATGGTACGATATAATGCATCACGCGGTTTTATATAATTTTATTCCATTCCATTTTTGTCCAGTATTCCCCTCTATACGTTTCCAGTACAGCGCAAGAAAATTAATGCCGTCGTTAAAGTCTGTTTTACTATGATGTATTCTTCGAGAAAATTAAATAATAAAGTTATAACCACAGCTTGCAACTTTTGAAGACAAATTCCTTGTTCTTTCTAGGTTTATAGCCGCACAAACCACCACAATTTCTGCGCCAAGTCGACTCGAAAAACACCGTTTTGAATTTCCCGCTTTTTTTCACCTGACCAACATTGACGTCACAAGCTGTTTTTACCGACAATTTTTTCGGCCGCTCTTTGAAGATAAGGGTAAAAAAATAAAAATTTTTAATCGCGAATATCTCGAAGATGCTCGTTTCAATTGAGCTGAAACTTCATAGTATGTTTATTCGGTTCATATTAAACATATTTCACTAGAATTGAACTAAAATAAAAAATGTCGAATTTTTGGTTCATTTGACCTTTAAGCGGACCCCCAATTAAGCGGACACCCTCTATTAAGCGGACACTAAGCTGGGTCCCCAAACGAACCTCCGATATTTCTCTTTATAACGAACCCCTATTCAGCGGACACCTCTATTAAGCGGACGCGAACACTAAAATAAGTTGTGTTCGGCTAATTTCTATTGTTAAGGGGACACCGGACTGAATTGACAATAGTAGTATTGGATTAAGTCCTTGAAATACGTACTGAAGTCAGTTAGTGTTTTTGCATTTACAGACAAATTAAAGTTGGTAATGAAAGGTAATGAACTTGAACTCTGGATAGCTTTTTTAACAACATGGGACTTTATCACAGTACAGAGTAACCGCTGAATGTTGATCCTTAAAAAACTTTCCGCAATTTTTACAACCTCTATTAAGCGGACACTTGGGGAGGTCCCGAAGGTGTCCTTTCAATAGAGGTTTCAAGCTGTATTTTGTATATGCTTTACACTGTTGCGTGCGTTAAGATCCAGTTACAGTGGTCCTTTTTTTTAATTATCGATACTTTATCGAAGAAGGTTTGACTTTTTTGGTATCCTAAAGAATATCCTCAGTCGGTATTGTCCCGGGAAAAAAATTTCACATGCATGGTTTTACTGTGCCATTCATGTTTCCCAGTATTAGTTGCGAATTTATCGATTTTGAATCACTTAAGAGAGGATACTTCTGTTGAATCCCTTTAACAAAGAATATTTTAGCTAATTCCGGGTTAATTGAAATCTTTTTCTTTTCAAACTACTTCACATACATCCTAGAGCGATATCTTTCCCATTCAATTAAAACTGGCTGCATTTGTCTTTCTGCCGAACAAAATCAGATCGAGCTAATCGCGGCGATTGAGTTCGATTGGTTCGATTGAGTTCGGTAATCGAACTCACGAGTTCGATTAATCGAACTCACCGAAAAGTTCCTGTTCGATTATGCTCGATTACCGAACCAATCGAACAACAATCTGACCGATTGGGTTCGATTGAGTTCGACTGATTTTTGGTTCGGTTTCGTTCGATTGACTACGCCGGGAGTTTACCATTAAATGATTTTCTTTTACTTGTTCAAGCCTTAAGCGTTTTTATTGTGTCTAAATAACCTTAGTTTCTTTGGTTTTCTCCAAAATGTCTAGACCTGAATAGCGAAATGTATGTTTTTTGCCCGTGAATATCATGATTTTCTGATTTGTTTTGACGCTAGAACTGTTGGCTAGATTGTAGAATACGCGGCAGTGCATCTGCAGTGATTGGAAGACGCTGGAAAACCAGTCGGCAAATTTAAATGGAAATTCTGGCCTTGAGGAAATTCTCTCAACGTCTTTTTTGTTCAGAAGAAGGGGTGATGAATGGTCCATTAAATTTTTAACTGCTCGCAAAATTTTACCTTTGCTCGATTTGCTCGCAAAATTTAAATGAGTGCTCGCTTGCTTGTTGTTGTTTGCAAGCTCGCAAAGCAAATTTTTTATTCCTGCTTTTGCTCGCCAAAAAATCGCAGTGCTCGTCATGCTCGCGAATGCTCGCAAAGACCATTCGTAGAAGAAGCCGTTAAATTCGAACTGCTCTTTCATTGTTGGGTGTTACGAAAACTAAGACCTAAGACCCAAGACCCGTCTTAGTTTTCGAAATTACGAAAACGAAGACCCCCTAAAATCAAATCTCTCGAAATATGAAGTCAAATTGTAATCGAAATAGGTCTAACGGTAAATTTAGGGGTCTTAGTTTTCTCAATTTCGACAACAAAGACCCCTCTTAGTTTTCGTCATTACGAAAACTAAGACCCCCCCGAAAAAACCAATCCGTAAAATATATATGACGTCGAATTGCGACCGTTCAAAGATTATAATCAGTAAAACAACCAAAAACTATCATCCGCGTGCTGACGATCTGCTTCTTCTAATTATTTGCAGAAAACAGAGGATGAAAAGCCTGTCTATAACTGTACAATGAAAGTATGCCTACCCCGCCGATTGGTCTCTATTTTTAGTTGTTTATCCTTAAAATCATATAGATTTTTGCCTTCGTTGCCGGCTGACATGTTGCTGCGACCCTAACGGCGTTACCTGAATATGTCATAATCTCTTCCGATCGTCAAGTGGTCAATTACTCACACAAAAATACTGTTTTGTTTTTCTTTCCTGGCCAGGCCATAGCCAGAAAAATGCTTTCTTAGGAAGGACGAATAAAAGAGTACAATGCATATACTACGTACATTGCGTTTTTTAACAGATTATTTTTATCGTTCCCACCCCAGAGATACTGGCTAAAATCACTCATTTAATAAACAATGAATGAATGAATAAATTTCCTAAACTAGCAAGGCATCATCTAGAAAACTTTGCGTCTTAATTTCAGAAAAAATACAATAAACAAACAATCAAAACAAAACACCCCTTTAGTGATCTTTAGGTAACGCAATCACGGTCGCAGAGACACGAAGGTAAAAATCCAACTCCAGCATGTAGAAAGCCAATTTTACGATTTTTAAGGATAAACAACCAAAATTATAGACCAATTGGCCGGGTAAAGCATGTTTTCAGTGTACAATTATGGCTTTTCGTCCTCTTTTTAAAGCTTCAATAGTGATTTGTCTGCAAATTTTAGAAGAAGCGGATCGTCAGCACGCGGATGATAGTTTTTGATTGTTTTACGGCTTATAGTCTTTGAACGGTCGTAATTCGGCTTCATATATATATATTATGAATGGTGTTTAAGGAGGTCTTAGTTTTCGTAATAGCGAAAACTAAGAGGGGTCTTTGTTTTCGAAATTACGAAAACTAAGACCTCTAAATTTACCGTTAAATTTGACCTAATACTCGGTGGAAAGAGTCGGACAGAAGGTAATTTGACAGATTAGACCTATTTCGATTACAATTTGACTTCATATTTCGCCGGATTCGACTTTAGGGGGTCATAGCTTTCGTAATCTCGAAAACTAAGACAGGTGTTAGGTCTTAGTTTTCGAGGGTCTTAGTTTTCGTAACACCCTTCATTGTTTACTGTCAAGGATCTTTGCCAACTCCCTTCTGTGAATTTTGACATGTCACTGCACCCAACCGTCACACACACCTAAGAATTAGGCTAATCGTGAGGCGCATAAGAAACCCTTAAGTAACCTGCCTATCAGAAACGCTCACATTTGTCCTTGCGTCTCTGCAGGATATTAGAACGAGCTTTTGTGCACTAATTCGCAGACGGACTACACAAATCCATCATGTACAAGTACTACGTGGTTTCCTTACAACGTCCTGGAAAACAATCTGTCCATCATGTAACGTTTCACGTAACGTATCTGTCCGTCTCCGTTGATGTTTTTAATTGTCACATGAAGTTTCACTGTTTCTTACATATCTTTTAAGCTCTGGAACCACTGTAATTGCAACCTCGTTCCCAGGGTTCTCTCCTACCCGCCCTACGGAGGAGTAATTCTTCGAAAACAAATTGGGATGTCCCGGAGCACTTCTCTATTTCACATTCACTCCCCACCCCCTTCCACCCCCCTCCCAACAACTAGACCTAATATAGAGATGTCAACGCGCCATTTTTTTTTTCAAATTCTTCTTATTTGTTTTTTATTATATTGATGATTGACACTGATTGCATCGATTATTACATTTTCAACAAAAAATTGAAAAAAAAACTTTTACTCTCGTCCCTCGACATGGAACCCTCGACCCTCGACAAAAAGATAGACTCTACAAAGCGCGACAGCTTTTTTATTACAAAGTGCGACGATTATTACAAAGTGTGACAGTTAAGACATAAGTTGAAGTTTGGACATAATTTCCAGACGAAGAAAACCTGGTCTCATGCTTGTGCTTTGAATTAGCTTTATAGAGAAATCACCGGATGCCGGTTAGACAGAGCATTCAAGCAGCATTCAAGCAGGAGACGTCAAACATTACAGAAGATACTTTTTCAGCATACAAAGTTTGTAAGGGTAGAATTTTTGAGGAAATAAATAAAGGCACTGCATGTGCTCTGGGTTCAGAAACCTGCCTCAAACGAAGGACTCATTGTTGCAGCTCGAGAATTTTTTGTTTGGCAGCTTGACATCAACCCGCCAAACCACATGTCAGATAAGGCAATATCAAAGAACTTAAAAGGTTAGTACGTAGGATGTCTCCTTACTTTTAATGCAACATTATTATTATGAAATTTCCAGCTTACATTGCTGTCCAAGGACGCCAAGATATTTACCATGGTCTTTACACTCAAGGGTAGTAGGAATTTCAGTACAGTTATCAATCATTTCAATGTTAACCGAGTAGTTCAACTTACGTTGATATGGACGAAAGATAACATAGTTTGACTTTATAGCATTGGGCTCAGTCTCATCGTCCATTGTTCTGAAATGTGTTTAAAATGCAAAGTATCTCTCGAACGAGACGTTTTGCGCGAAATTTGAACGATTTTTCGCGGAGAATATATTGCAATGCGAATATCATCAGGAAATTTAGCCGTGGAGTCCATAAATTTACGGCGTTTTCAAAATTAAAAACCGAAAGAAATTTTAATCGACAAGTGCAAAATGTAACTGGACCTGAAAGTAAGCATTTTCACCTCTCACAATCCTCCCAGAACCGATCGGCGATCGTTGTATAGGACGAACTTGAACGCCGACTGGGACACCTTAACTGGGCTCTGAGTTAGCGTTTTATCCGGCCGACAGCCATAAAAATCCTTTACAGTCAATTTGCAAATCTGGTTACTTTAAAACCGACGCGGATAAAACTTGCAAGGGACGTATAGATGCAGATTTATTTAGTTAAACAAAAATACTAATAGAATTAATAGAGTGTCGGCGAATACAATTTTCGATCTTTTCTCTGTCATTTCTCTGTAATGAAAATTGCCTTGATATTTTCCAAGTGTCTGAAAGTGTCACCTCTCACTGCACACGTCGATTCGAAATTTCTGGCGATGGTATTCAAGGCACTGTACTTTGAGGATTGGCCCTCTCATATTAGATTAAACACTCGTAACACTACAAAGACGCTACGATCATCTAGAATCAAGTTATCTTGCAGGTACCATTAAAATCAGGTACCTTCCAATACCGCACGGTCAATTTTTTCAAGGCTCTACCACACCATATCAGTAACTCTAGAGAAATTAGTCATTTTGAGAATAAGTTGACAAATCACTTTAAAACTAAGGCGACTCTGGGCAAGGGTGAATTCTTAGTGACCTTTTCACTAGTTTCTCTTGAAAATTTGAAATTCTACTTGTGTGTACCAAAAAAGAGGAGGATTGCTTTGGCCGATTGCGAGAAAGAAGGATTTGATTAGCCTACGTTCGGCTGCTTTCTTCATTTTATTATTTTATTATTTGAAACTTGATTGGGCAAGATCAAAACAGAATGAAATTACCAGGGTTCATACAAAAAATTGCAACCATTTTTCAAGGACTTTTCACGGACCACATTAGATTTTCAAGGACCACCTACTAGGAATACAATTTCAAAGATTGTACAAAAATGCACATTCCCAATCTATTCTAATAAGTCTTTAAGGCTTGAACTGTTTGCTTCACCAACTTCTCTACATGTTTCAGTTTACTGGTCTTAAATTGATAGTTAATTATTACACGAAACATCGAGCACTTTAAGTAAATAACCTTTAAATTCACTGAGCTATGATTTATATTCTGTCTTGGACAACCAAAAAGAGTCAAAAAACTCTTTCCAGGCCACTAAATTCAAAGTTGAAAAAAATTCAAGGACTTTTCAAGGACTTTCTCTAAAATTCAATGACTTTTCAAGACTGTGCGAATCATGTTTGTATAATACAAACATGTTAAAAAAGCAAGAATTATTGCCCAAAAGGGAAGGGCACGAACGGGACACTTACAAATTTCACGGTAATTTAAAAACTGCTGGATTATTTTTCTAAAAAACTTGACAATTTCGAGATTAATCATTAATTTACATCGCCTCCAAGCTTCAAGGACATTGAATACAACGAAGGCAATTAAATGGGGCTTCATGTGTCACAAATTTTTGTGTTTACAAGTCAGCTTCCTCATTAGTCACTGGCATTCGAAGGGACCAATTTACATTGAAAAGGACCCTCAATTACTTTCCGGTCATCTTGACGGGTTAGATGAAATAGAACACGTATTGCAGAAAGGAAACATAAAAGCAAATAAACCGATTGTATAGGGACTTATTTGTTCTGGGTACAGACATTGTCTTCACCATTTCTGCTGCATTAGCATATTCCCGAGGTTTCTTCGGAAAGTAATCGAGGGTCCTTTTGAATATAAATTAGTTTTTTTTTTTTTACTAAAGTTGGGCACCTGCATATGAAACTTGAAAACAATGCCAGTGAGTAATGAGGACGCTCACTTGCAAATACAAAAACAGGGGAGGAAATTTGTAACTTTTAGGGCCCCATTTAAACTAACTTGGAGGCGATGTGTATAAATGATTAATCTCTGGATTTCCAAGTTTTCGAAAAGCGGTTTTTAAATTACGTTGAAGTCAGTGTAGGCGTGGACCAGATTACATACAAAAATGGAAAAAAAGAAAGAAAGCAGCCGACTTGCTACAAGTTGACCTCCAGATTCTTCTTTCTTAGCTTGCAGTCGGCCGAAGCAATCCCCGTCTTTTTTCGTACACAGCTTCAAATGGAATCAAACCACTATGAGATGAAATTGCATTTCAAGACCTCATCATTTTCTTTAGATATGAGCCAATTATGTCAATAGCATGTTTATACCCTTAAAAATTTGTTGCAAAATATTTCCAAAACGAGCTCATTTGTTTAAATTTTGGCATAATAAAGGCAACCAAGGGAGTACAAGCTCCCATAAGCGATTTCTGAAAAAACTCCTGGTACCGAGAAATACAAAGGCAAGTAAAAAAGGTAATGGCGTCATTATGTTGACATGGCGACTCCGATGTCAATAAAACATGGATCACAACAAATTTTCATCTTTATATAGTACAGCTGTGGTAACCGTTTCCCGATATCTTTGTTAATGCCGACGTGGTAAATACTTAAACTTAAGAGGTAACCCCCCAAAAAACCAGTCTAGCCACCTTAATACCGGGAGAAAGTTTTAAAAAATTCGTTAAAATAAAGATATTCTTCATACGGAAAGCTACTTACTCAACGAAAAGATTGTTTTGAACGAGAAGGCTTTGCAAATTAATGATCTGCACACGCCATAGCGAGAGCAGATGATAACGTTCACAAATCACTCCCTCACAATCACAAAATTGAACTTTTTTGCTTGAACAGATCTCGCCTTCGGCTTTGTCGAAAAGAGATTCGGGTACGAGATTAATCGGAAACCTCTTCGGAGGAGAGAGGCACAGTCCTAAAAGATTGTCAGTAAATGTTAATATGTATTTAGCGTCCTCAGCAAAACCAAATTTAAGAATTTCTGAAAGAACGTGAACTCATGATAGGAACCTTGAACGCCTTTCATACGATCTTCATTTCCTGTACGTCGTCTGCCATAATTTAAGAAAGAGAGTTGGACGCATTCCCTCGTTGCTTAAGTATTTCAGTGGCATCTTCACCTTTAAGTCTCAGTTTCTTTCTGAATTTTACGTGCCCTATCCAGATAGTCCTTAGCCCTTTGATAGTCACCAAGCTTTTCGACCGCACTTCCTAGGTATTTATAAGTCAGAGCGTCCCCGCGTTTGTTTCCAGTTGCGATTTGAATTCTAACTGCCCTCTCCAGACAGTCCACAGCCCTTTGATAGTCACCCACAGAATTGTACGTAATTCCTATGATTGCGCAAACTACAGCTTCCCCTTGTTTATTCCCAGTTTCTTTGTGATTCTAAGTGCTCTCTCGTGATAGTCCGCAGCCCTTTGATAGTTACCAAGAGAGTTATACGCAGCTCCTATGTTTCCATAAGCTGCAGCTTCAGCTTGTTTGTTACCAGTTTCTTTGTGAATTCCAATGGCTCTCCCGTGATACTCCGCAGCCTTTTGATAGTTACCAAGAGAATTGTACACAGCTCCCATGTTTCCATAAGCTGCAGCTTCCCCTTGTTTATTCCTAGTTTCTTTGTAAATTTTAATTGCTCTCTCCTGATAGTCCGTAGCCCTTTGATAGTCACCAAGAGAATTGTACGTAAATCCTAAGCTTACATAAGATGCAGCTTCCCCTTGTATATTCCCAGTTTTTTTGTGAATTCCGATTGCTTTCTTTTGATATTCCGCAGCCCTTTGATGGTCACCAAGAGAATTGTACGTAAATCCTAAGTTTTCATAAGCTGCAGCTTCCCCTTTTTTGTTCCTAGTTTCTTGGTGAATTCTAATTGCTCTCTCTATATAGTCCGCGGCCATTTGATAGTCACCAAGAGAGTTATACGCAGCGACTATGTTTCCATAAGCTGCAGCTTCCCCTTGTTTATTCCCAGTTTTTTTGTGAATTTTAATGGCTCTCTTCTGATACTCCGCAGCCCTTTGGAATTTCCCGAGAGAATTGTAAGCAACTCCTATGTTTCCATAAGCTAAAGCTTCCCCTTGTTTATTCCCAGTTGCTTTGTGAATTTCAATTGCTCTCTCCTGATAGTCCGCAGCCTTTTGATAGTCACCAAGAGAAATATACGTAGATCCGAAGTTTCCGTAAGTGGCAGCTTCCTCTTGTTTATTTCCAGTTTCTTTGTGAATTCTAAGTGCTCTCTCCAGATAGTCCAGAGCCTCTTGATAGTCACCAAGACAATTGTAAGTAAATCCCAAGTTTCCATAAGTGGTAGCTTCCCCTTGTTTATTGCCAGTTTCTTTGTGAATTTTAAGTGCTCTCTTTAGAAAGTCCAGAGCCCTTCGATGGTCACCAAGAGAATTGTGCGTATATCCTGAGTTTCCATAAGTGGCAGCTTCCCCTTGTTTATTTCCAGTTTCTTTGTGAATTTCAATTGCTCTCTTCTGATAGTCCGCAGCCCTTTGGAAGTTCCCGAGAGAATTGTAAGCAGCTCCTATGTTTCTATAAGCTAAAGCTTCCCCTTGTTTATTCCCAGTTGCTTTGTGAATTTCAATTGCTTTCTCCTGATAGTCCGCAGCCTTTTGATAGTCACCAAGGGAATTGTACGTAAATCCTAAGTTTCCATAAGTGGTAGCTTCCCCTTGTTTATTGCCAGTTTCTTTGTGCATTTCAAGTGCTCTCTCCAGATAGTCCAGAGCCCTTGGATAGTCACCAAGAGAATTGTACGTAAATCCCAGGTTTCCATAAGCTAAAGCTTCCCCTTGTTTATTCCCAGTTGCTTTGTGAATTTCAATTGCTCTCTCCTGATAGTCCGCAGCCTTTTGATAGTCACCAAGAGAATTGTAAGCAGCTCCTATGTTCCCATAAGCTAAAGCTTCCCCTTGTTTATTCCCAGTTGCTTTGTGAATTTCAATTGCTCTCTCCTGATAGTCCGCAGCCTTTTGATAGTCACCAAGAGAATTGTAAGCAGCTCCTATGTTCCCATAAGCTAAAGCTTCCCCTTGTTTATTCCCAGTTGCTTTGTGCATTATAAGTGCCTTCTCCAGATAGGCCAGAGCCCTTTGATAGTCACCACGAGAATTGTACGTAAATCCCAGGTTGCCATAAGCGGCAGCTTGCCCGTTTTGGTTCCCAGTTTCTTCTTGAATTGTAAGTGCCCTCTCCAAGTATTCCGCAGCCTTTTGATAGTTGCCAAGAGAATTGTACGTAATTCCTAAGTTTACATACGCTGCAGCTTCTCCTTTTCTGTCGTCAATTTCTTGTCTTATCGCTAATGCCTTTTGGATGTTTTCAACGGCCTGTGGATACTCACCACTGAGGTGAAACTGAATTCCTTGCTTTTCGGCATTAGCGGCTTCTTCCTCTTTTCTTCTCCGACTTTTCACCTCCCCTTCCAATCCTTCACTTCCCATTCCGCTTCCGACATGCGTGACACTTTCTGTGTTAAATAAAAGTTACTCTGATTAAGTTACTCTCAATTATCAGGGGCGGATCTAGGATTTTTTGATAAAAGAAAAGGGGGGGGGGGGGTACAAACTTCCACCTTATTTACCGTTGGTATGTTTTAACTGGTAAACTTTCTTACCGGCAAATTTGATTATACACATGACATTTAAGGTGGCTGAACACAGTTTTGCCGGGCAGTTTGTGAGTATGTGTCATTTACCAAAGCATGGCAAGAGAAAGGTTGCAGCTCCCAAGCGGAAACATGGCAAGTGAATAATATGCTGATGAAAGATTTTGATTGACAGGTAAAATTTGACGTTTTCATAGTTTCCATGGCAACATGAACGATTGAATACAACCTTAAAATTTCACTTTTGCTCAGTTTACATAAAATTCGCTCATTAGATTTTCCTATAAACGTGCACACAACTTGTTACAATTAATCATTACCATTTGAAACTTATTTGACCAAATTTTAACAGACGAGTTTTTAGATAATCAATAATCTAACTGTTCTGTAACTATTAAATATGCCATAAAATTCGTCTGCTCAACTTCCATTTTAAAGTTCTCATCATTTAAAATACGATAAAAGTAAAAATTCTGCCAAATATCACAAAATTTTAATGAGTAGATTTTGAGAAATTGTCCTCTGTGTACCATTGCTTTTTCGCCGCCATGTTTGTTTATCTAATTTTAAAACAAGCGCCATCTCACGCGCGGTACCGCTGATAGCCTGCAAAACTGTTTTCAACCACCTTAATAGCGGGGCCTCGGCGCGCGCGAAGCGCGCGCAGCGGAGCACCATGGGTAATAAAATTTGGTACACTATCCATCCGAGAAAGTTTGGTTAAGACGTCACCGTACGGACTTTCCGGGTAGGGGTAAGTAGAAACGAATTTCCCCCCTCTCCCTTAGAGAGTTTTGTCCCCTATTGTTTCAAAAGCCTTTAGAAATGACTGGCAAATCAGAATCTATCAACTGACCAAATGTTTGGTGGACTTTAGGGACCAACCATTTGACTTTTGAGGGGGTTATGGGTGATTTCAGAAAAAATGTCCTCCTGCAGACTGATTTCGAGAAGAAAAAAGCATGCAAATAAATTTCTGGAGAAAAATATCCTGCACTGAAAAAGTTATCCCTCATGACGTTCAATGCTGCAAAAATTCTTGCACCGTTATATGTTGGGGAAAAAATTTCTAATTCCAGAGAGGTTTAGGAAAAAATTCTTCCAATACAAACTAAATCAGTAAAATCACCCATACCCCACTCCCTCACAAACGTTCAATGGTCATTTCAACCATTTAGGGGGTGAGGGAAGAAACGGATTTGACACCTTTGTAAATGTCAGGCGAGCAGTGAAGGGGCCAACCACTAGGGGGGTCTGGGGGCATGCTCCCCCAGAAAATTTTGAAATCTTGGTGCTCTGAAACGCCATTTCTAGTGTTCTGAGAGGACAAATTCTGTCCAAAATGTTCTCTAAATCAATTGTCCTTTTTATGCTTATTTTTATTGGCGTGACTTCGCGTAAAAGTAGTCAATTTTATTTTATACAAGATGTGCGGTTTTTGAAATTGCTCTTGATATCACTTTCAGCTAAGTATACCCTATGTGGTGTCATTGTATGAGTATCATAAGAATTCATTTGAAATTTTCAGAACAACTGTCGAAATCTGAAATTTTCCTATCCCGAACGCATATTGATCGGGATTCGGGATTTTCGAGCAAAATCAGAAGGACTCCGACGAGATCAGGATGATTAAAGAGTCTTGGCAGACATACTACTTTTTATGGCCTCATTTGAGATTAACAAGGTTACATACTTACATACTTCTTACGTACTTACATACTTCTTACGTACTTCTTTCAAGTTTTCCAGTATGCAATCAGTGGAATGTGCTCTTAAAACTCGTTAACGTGCAGCGTAAAAATGACCCCTGAACTAATGAATGATGGCATCTGGTGTGAACTGATAGTATGTGCCTTACACCGGTACGGTTCTTGTGTCAATCCGCTGGGGATTGCACGTGGTCAATCGCACTCGAACTTCATGCTATTTTAGTTGGAAACATTGCTGATTGGTCTTTTCATATCATGGGAAGTGCAGCCGTTTTCAAGTGTCAAAATACATAGAATACAGCGCATACACTGGGTGCAAATCACTCTCTCTCTCTATATATATTGTTTGATAACATTTAATATCAAATCTTTGCCCAATGTCCCGAAAATATCTCATATTTCCCGAAAAATTTCCCAGGTTTCCCGATTCCCGGCAAAATCTCCAGATTCCCGGAATAAATTTGTTTTTCTCCCGAAACAGCCCTTGTTAGAGCTGTCACCCCCCGTATTTTTTTACCATGTGCTCGAATGATTTAACTTGCGTCAACGCAACGATTTAACTTGTCTTACGCGAATTGCTTTTTAGGATTAACGTATGAGTTTTTGAATAAAAATTTTCAAGAAATTAAGTTATTTATCTGTCATTGTTCATTCATAACGTTAGCTCAAAAAACGACCATGAGACTACAGATGTTTTTGTACATGTTCTGCATTGATTTGCTATCCGTTTTCTCATTCATTACTTGCCATTCAAGAACTGAATTTTGCAGTGTGTGCATGTAGAATTGAAGAATTTCTGCATTTGCAGTGTGCAGTGTGCTGCTCTTTTTCCATAACTTGTGCCCTGAATACAGCTGAATACCGCTTGAATTTTGCGTTTCCGTTTGTTTCAGTTGTTTGTTTACGGCTTTATATTCTCATTGAAAAAGTGAGCTTATATAAAACATGAAAGAGTTCTCCTCTTTTCTAAAACGGACAGACTCGCCGGCTTTTCGAGCCCGAGTTTGTCTTTTTTTTTGTAAGTTGCTGTATTAACGTTTATATTTGTAGTGAAAGATTGGATTATTGTTATCAGTAGCGAAAAAGGTTATCATTTGCTTTCCTGTGTCTGTCCTCAGAGAAAATACCTTCTCTTGTCGTCATCTCGCTGCCATCAAAACACTCTAACACAAAAGTTGCTGATAATGCAAAATCCCGACGCGCGGCATCGTACATGTACCGCGTCACAATATTGATGAAAAAACACAACACGCAATGCAAAAACAAGTACATTAACCGTCAGCCTTCGAGAACTGTTGCAGTTATCACGGTAGTTCCAAAAGAAGCCTCAGTCCCTTTTGGTTTCAATTGTTGACAATCGTCTCTTTCTTCATTGGAACAGATTTTTATCGCAGGCAACTCATTTTGTTCCACAATGCAAAAATCAAAATCACTATTGTCACACTGATAACCAGCTACACAAATCCTGCGACTCTCAAACTTGTTAAACATTCCTCTGTTCAAACTCTTATCCATTTTACACGTACACTCGAAACGCGGCCAAATGTTATCCAAACTGCTTCTTATTACTGCTGCTTGGAAAAATTTCGGATCAAACGATATCCAAATCGTCCCTCAGATTGCAGGGGCGGATCCAGGATTTTTTTTAAGGAGGGGGTGCACTCGTCTCTTGCTCTACTTCAACACCAATAAACCACATAGTTCTTTTTTTTTTTTTGCAGAATACCTGTTGTATTAGAAAACCGCAGGTTATCTCAGGGAGGGGTGCGCACCCCCTGCACCCTCCCCCTAGATCCGCCCCTGCATTGGATTATCCACTCGACCTAACAAGATCGACCAATCACAAAATAAGGAAAAGAAAATAGACATAAAACAGCAAATTCACCTTTTAGCAAACATGCAATTAAAACTGTCTTTCTATGATTGGTGCATTTCGATCCTCTCATCAAAAAGATGTCAGACGCCAATCATCTTAGCGGACCTCTAAGGAAACGAAAGTTTTCTTCAACGGGTTCAAAAGGTCATTGTTTGTGATTTGTGATTGGTGGATTTCGTTCGGTTTCGTGAGTTTCTGTGAATGAGTTCTTTGCTTATGATCTTATTGTGACCAAAACCCGACGTTAATATTCCAAATATTTTTGATAGATTTCATCCCTGGACTTCAGACTTCCAAATTTCGATGAGGCAAAAAATGTTGAAGATTCAGATTAACTTTTGAGATCGTCAAAGTGCGATAAAGTGCCGTGTGCTAGCAGAGCTTTCTTTCCCACATGCTTCCTACCTTGTACAAGACGTTCGCATGGCAGACATTCGCCTCGCTTCGCTTGTCTACTTGCCTTCTTTACGTTAACACGTATTGCGTGCCTATTGCACATTTGCGTCAAAGCAAGCCGTTTCCATTACTCTATTTGGGCCACGCCCAAATAATAACCCAAATTAATTTTTTTTTCGTAATTCTTAAAGTTTGTTGAACCGTATGTGTATTCCATTTCCTGAACCCTGAGAGTTTGAAAAGGATTCATGCTTCGCTTTTTACCTTTAGAGACTTCAGACACCGCCGTACTATGATACTCACTGAGTAGAACGTAACATTAAAACGCGCGAAAACCGCGGAAAGGAACTCTACAACGTGTGAATACATGTTTCACCAACTTGCTGTCAAAAATGTGAACGTCAATGTAGTAATAACGATCTATTGCCAGCATCATTCGATATTCCTTAGGCAAAAAACAAAATTATAGTATTCATTATTTGACCGGCCAGAATCGGGGTTTGGCCGGTCATCATGACCGGTAACCTGCTTTTCGTTATTTTCAGCCCTGCTGATCTCTCCCTGGTTATAATATAACCTTTTATGCTTTTCGTGTAGTGTTGTACTTAATAAGAAAAATTTCTGCCTAGCTTCTCAGTTCCCGCATAAAGACATGCCGCATTTTATTGTTTGTCATGCAACTCCGCCACGGCGATGTACATGAGTATGTGTAGTTTAAACTGGCAACAACAACAACAACACCAACAACAAATTGGTAATTACCTTTATCTTCTTCGCTCTGCAGTTCAGAAAACGTACTTTGACTGAAAGCACCGCTGTCAGATATTCCCGATGGCTCAAGAAACATCTGTGGCTGATCATAAAGAAATCTTTCCATTTTCCAGACATATGTACTTTTCTCGCACTGTTCGACTTCAAATGTTCTATCCTCTGGAAAATGAAGAGCAAGGGATTAACACAAGAGTTTTCACATGAGTTTTTAACTGTGTAAAGCGTGTGCTTGAGTGTGCCGACAAGTTGCTGGAAATCCTCGCCTTGATCGATTTACCACCGAAACTCCGCTGGAGCGAGAATGGCGATTTTTAAATTCAGCGATAGCAACGAAGGGGAAGAAGACAGCAAGAAACCACGGAGCACTGGGACAACATCGCCTTTCCCGGCGAGGAATTCATTTTACACCGTGGAAAGCACACATGTAGCTCAATTTTGGTGTTTTCTCGCCGATGGATCGAAGTTTGTACCCTATACTTCGGCCCGCACGCTAACCCAACGTGTTTGAATTAATAAAATGGCGGCCGAAATAATGCTTAATATGATTTTCAATACACATTTAAAAAATAAAATAGGACAATAAGGAAGAAGATCCATCGAAGAAGAAAAGAAATACAGTGGAACCTCTCGGTACGGACACCTCTCTATTGCGTTTCCAATGTCTCGACAAATTTGTCACATATTTTCTTTAAAAAAGAACTCTATAATACGGACTCTCTCTAATACGGATAACGGACACTAAATCTCGACCGCAGAGAGTAAATTCAGATAAAATTAACCTCTTTATTACGGACACTGCGGTGATCAGGTGAATCCCGAATCCCGACCAGTTGAATATGCACAGGGTGAATCCCGTCTAGTCTTGCTGATGAACTATGCAAGGTGTTATAAAGCCCAGTGGCTGTATACCAAACAACGATTTGCGAAAGGTGTACAGGGGAACCGACTTTTTGAAGGCTTCAATAACTACAGATAGCATAAGGATCTTTTCTATTACATTTTGTACTCTAGTTACTGTTTACTGCACTTGCAAAACAGCGAAAGACGCTTTCACAATTGTGCTTTACGTATACGTTACAACGTTTTACATGCAGCATTGCGCTGTAGCTCGTTTCTTTCTATGTACAATGTTGTATGCTACTGAAAGACAGTGTCCTTGTATTGTGAATTAATAACCTTAAACGCAGTTTAAAGACGAGTGTGAGCCTGGCTTTAGCTACTGAACACCTAAAACTGTAAGTGGAGTCATAAAGTGACTTCATCATAGTGACCTCGCTTATACGGACACGTCTCTAATACGGACAGTTCACTCTTTCCCTTCGGTGTCCGTATTATAGAGGTTCGACTGTAATACTTAGGAGCCTTTACTTTACCCTAACCCTAACCCATCCAGTTTCTAACTCCGCCCCACACGACTTAACCTGAAAGCGCTGTAAACAAGAACCCAGTTTCGTGAGGGTTAATGCGAGTTACGTATTTCTAGTGAAGTAAATAAATGAATGAAAAAAGGAAAAGAGGTAAAGATAAACACCAGTGAAAGAATTGCAAGAATTCCTAGAATGTATATTTGCATACACTGAAGAGATGTTTAATAGGCCAAGAGCTATTAGCTAAAGCTGAAAGTTTCTTATAATAAGTGTTACATTGATTATGCGACGACATTGGACTTGTCATAGTATCTCTATTAAAGAAAAAAGGGCATAGAAAAGCAATTTCACCTGATAATATTGTTTTATTCTATGTCAAAACGTTCAGGAATAGCTTTAACCACAGGCAGATCCAAGCTCAGTGCATAAATTACCGCGCGTTTTAATACCGTTTTACGAAGGATTATAAACTTTGTTTGAGAATAAATGCAAAATAGTTATTTCAAAGCGTAGAAATATAGGCATAAATATAGAAATAAATTAAACTAAGGCAAAAGTGAACTTGGGTTTGTTGTTGCTTTTCCTGAGTTAACTGGGCTTATTTCATGGCCATATATTTTTTTACGGTTTTGAGGCTCGTTGTTTGTTCAGTGTTGAACAAACATTACATATGATGCGAATCAAGGCTGGTTACTGTGTGCAAACTCGATTCACAAATCTCCGCTCCCGCATCAAAAAACAGCGCACACACACGCGCGAAATTCTTAAAGGCCAGAAAAGTCTCTCATTTCTTCCCCTCCTCATGGGTATTGCGATGGGTTTTTGGTGGGAAAATGCTTCGAAAGCTTTCTTTCTGGGCAATCTGGCGTTCGCTCAGAAAACTCGATGACTTCACTTTGCGTGGCGAGCGCCAACATTTAAATACGCTCATCTAAATGGATAATTCCAAACACCACTCACACGCAATCAGTGGACTATCTGAGAGTGAAAAGGCCCGGTTAAGACGCCGAATTTTTCATGACCCGAACCTAATTCGAAGTAAGCCGACCCAAATTATTTAGACCGGCTGTCGGTGAATTGATTCAGAGGGCGATCGTAATTGCAGCTGAACATTCGAAAATTCGGTCAAACAGCTTACAAAACTCGTCATAAAAATTTATGCATTAGGTTCGGTACATGAAAAGTTCGGCGTCTGAATTAAAGCCGTTCCAAAGTTGTTCCAAAGGCCAAATTCCCGGCCTGGCTAGGCGAAAAGAACAGCTGATCTGTTCCAAATTGAAACAGGAGTTCCTAACTGATTCAGACGCCGAACTTTTCATGTACTGATTTAATTCAATGTAATTAGGTTCGGCTCATGAAAAGTTCGGCGTCTGAACCGGGCTTATTCGGTCTTTAATAAGAAGATCCATGTTTTCCCACGCAATATTGATTACCTGGATCCCTTGCCGTGAGTCCATGAGCAGATGGTAACCTTCCTATTGAACCCAGGTTACACAGAAAGAGCAACAACAAACTCAAGTTTACTTAAGTCAAATTGATTTCTATATCGAAAAGAAACAAGAAAAAAAAAAGAAAAAAGGAAAAAAGAAATTTCTTATTCTGCGCTTAAACTCATAAATACAATTGTACATATAGTGCTATAACTTCAAGTGTTCCACTCACCGTCAAACTCTCGAGCCATGTGTCTAATAGGTTCCATTTCCATCCTTTGTTTTGGAGTACCTTTGTCCAGACTAGCAAACCCAGAAATCTTCGCAACAGTCTGGTTAGTTTCCATGGCTAGTTTATTGGTCTCCTCCAACTTTTCCTTCAGTTTCCAGAATTTCTCTTCTAGCTGTTTTACCTTAACCTGATGAAACTTAAGCGTTGTTTCTTTTGTCTGCGGGAAGACGGCTGGCACATCGTTTTCTTTTGCTGTAGTATATACAACTGAATCAGAATTTCGGCGACTTCTTTGTTTATGAGGGACATTTTCCTTGACTTTTAAGGCTGTTTACATGAAAAAGATAAAAATGAACAAAAAGGATAGTGGATCATTGGGCTTGAAAATATTACGATCATGCGATAAAGGTATCTTCGGCTTTTCTCCCTCGGTCTGTGTCGCATCTATGTGAAGGGAACGTAAACGGGGATGCTGGTCGAAAAATTCAAACTTAACCCCAAAGGAGACTAACCTGTGCATAGTCTTAATTTTATCCGTCACCTCGAGCAGGGTACCAAAACCAGAAAGCCAAATGAGAGCTAGAGTAGCTAGAGTTGATTGCGATTAAGATTCATTTTTCTTTTCTTTTTCAGTTTTCTTTACTGTAGGCTGTGTCCCCTCCGGGCTTTTATCCATGACTTTTCTTATTACGGCCCACTCTGACATATGAAGATCTTGGGGACACTCTTTTAGACACATTTTGCAACTAAATCTACTAGTCAGTTTGAATTACCTCGTAGTTCGGTTGTCATTAGATCAAAACAGGCATTGTGATAGTCTTGTTCGTCAATATGAACTTCCAGTGTTACTTCCTCTCCACCTGAGAGTTGTTTGATTTCATCGGTCACCAGGAATTCTTGAAGCTTGTCACGCAGAACACCATCCTGGTACTGTTTCCACAGTGCCTCAAGAGCTGAGCTGTTTTCTGCCTGAATTGTGAAGCAAATCGAACCTTCACTGATTGCTCGCAAGGTGTTGGCAGCAGGAAGGACGGCTTTAGTGAAAGAGCTTACGAGTTCTTCAAGGTTGGTACTCCTACGCAGGATCATCCAGGTAGTGACGATTACTGTAACACCAGCAACATTACGGAAAGTGCAGTAAGGAGTAACAGCTGTAAAGATTATCAGTAAACTAATGTTATGACTGGGCCATTGGGTACATTCATCTAATTATCGGGAAATTTGATCAATACTTTCATTACTCATAACTATCATAATGACAAAATTCTCAAATTTGATTGGCTATCAACTGTCCTGATTTCAGTGCTAATAGGACAGTATGCGTCATGCTTAAGTAATTGGACAGTACGCGCCATCGCACGCGTTCACTTAAATATATATTTTAAACTTAAAAAAAAGGAAACTCCCGGAATTTCTTGTGTTTTAATTTGAAAAGCACAAAATATCACAAATTTTGTTATAGTTGTGATTAATTGGTGACAGAACTTCGTGTCGTGGGTTAATCGCTCATGATTACAGACCGAATTGGACTCCACTCAATCCTATTACCATTATTTACTATCATTTAAACCCTTACTCTTCTCCTCCCTCTCCTTCCTCTTTGATTAGTTCGCTTTCTTAGCAGATTATTCTGTTAGAAACTTTTTCCGCGGTGACTTTTACGTCTGAGGCATTTTTTGCCTTTTATTTCATTTACCTTTTACTGAAAAGGTTGAATTTTCACCGGAAAAAAAAGAAGAGAAAAAAAGTAAGATATCTCAGTAATATACTGACGACTGTCGCTGCAGAGATGGGAAATGCTCCATAGCTCAATTATAGCGGAGCACTCGCGCGCGAAGCGCGCCAGCGGAGCACCATGGATAAGAAAATGAAGTAATCTATCCATCCGAATAAATTTGGTAGTCACGTGACCGTACATCGACCGACCGACCGCCCGCCCGAGCGACCGTCCGTCCGCACCACAGGCATGCCAATGTAAAATAACTCAATCAACAGGTATGGCAACCCAAATGCAACTCGAGGTTATTTTGGTGGGAAATCGCATAGCCACCGGCGTCTTGTAAAGCAGAGACAACTAAAGAGTCAATAAAGACGAAAACGGAAAACGGAAATTGTTTCTGTATCCGTCTTGTCTAAAGTATTTAAATTAGAGTAACTGTCATGTCCACAAATTTGGGATATTGCTGGTTTTCAGTGTCACGCCATTCAAAATAGATCAAAATCAAAATCAAAACCGTTCAATAGATAAAGTCCAGAATCTGGGAAATGAAAGGAGGTAAATATTCAAAGACCGTCGCCAAGATTCAGGTCATCGGAATGTTCCGTATGCGAGATATCCGAAGAAATGTTTTACCCAAATATATAGAGATTTGTATAGAGAGGCCATGCTGGTGCTCATCCGGATGAGCTCCAACATGGCGGACGGAAACCAACAGAAAAATCTGTTACTGAGTTTCGCTACAAAAGCGTGAATTTATTCTTCGAGGAACTCGTAAACGTTGCTGTTTTTTTTAACCTACATGACAACTCTCTCGGCCGTCATGTAAATGCTGCGTCAGGCAAAAGCTTCGAAATTCAAGCGTACTCTATCACAAACCAAGAACCCTTTTGAAGCGAAAATTTGAATAAAAATCATTTTTCAGCTGCTCTAATATATCGTGAAAGTCAGGAGCTCCGGGTGAAAGTAAAATCTCGGTAGGATTTATAGTTTTGTGGTTTGAATTCTAGTGACGTCATGTAAAAACCAAGAATAGAGCAGGAGAAAGAAAAAGAGAAAGTAGGCGGCAGGCCAGCGAAGCTCAACGAGAAAAAGGGTGACAGAGATCTAGAGCGAGAGATAAAAAACAAAGGAGACATTTTTTGGTTGGAAGAACAACATGAAAATCTTGTAGCGGCGGTGACAAAATGGGAAATGCTAGTGGCCACCAATGCGAGGTGAAAATGAGCGTCAGCGAAAAAAGTGAACGAGAACACGTACGACATTTCCTCGACGAAACATGTAACTAAGAAGTTTCTAGAAGTTTCACGTTGTAGTCATGCAAAACAACGGCAAAGAAATGTACAAAAAAAAGTGTGCTGCACGTGCAAAGTTGCTTTTTTTGCTAATTAGACCTATTCACCGTTCTCCGGCGTTACCTTCGCCGCTTAGCATTACACGATTTTATATTTTTTTGAACAAACTATAAATATTGTCGAGAGCTTCGCTTTTAGTCCTTGCTAAATCTATATATTATGTTATTAAGCTTACTTCCTATAAGTCTCTCTCCAGCATATTTTGCGGAAGACAAGACAGCAACAGCTTGAGCTGAAATTGGAAAGAAAACGAGAAGTTAATTACTGCTTGAGTTAGTATAAAATAGATTTGTCTTATTTCAACCTATCTCTATCATTTAAGAACTGACTTGTAGGTAATGTATACCAGATCTTTGAGGTTGTACGTTCTTAGGGTAGCCTGTAACTCACCGCTATGAGTTGATGACTGAGACGGCTGTATTTCCGTGTATTTGCTCAGTCCTGGGTCACGTCAACCGTGCTCAATGGCCATATCGGAATATGCCCAATTTAACGGCAAAAACGGGATATGTAGCTCATCCATATTTAGAAGTACGCTGTCCTTACTACGGTAGCTTTGCAGTTCAACGCGGTTGTGACTAGAGGAATAGGTGAGGGTTTACTTCGGGGGGGGGGGGGGGGGGAGGGGATACTCATCGGTAAATTAAAATTAAACCCCTAAGGGAGACCATTGTGGGTGTGGTGCAAGCTTAAACTGGCCCCTACTTAGACCATACTAAACTTGATGACATTACGGCATTTTTTTGTAAATTTCTTTATGCACAGCCCTAAGCGATACCTGAAAGGGCAAATATAGTGACTTTCTTTCCCAAACACCCTAAGCGAGACCAAAATCTGCAATTTACACCCCTAAGGGGCCCTAAGCGAGACGACGAGCATACCCGTCACTTTTACGTGGGAGTTCCCCTCGCGGGTTTTACACTTTTGCCTTATACCCGCTAATCACTTTCTGATCGAAGCTATTTAAAGGGGCTGTGTCACGGCAGTCCAGTTCATTTTGTTTAATTATAATTTTGCCAATTACTCTCCCTCAATCGCTATGGAACTTAAAGTAAGCAAAGAAATTACAGGTAAATGACAAAATCAGAGATCCGAGACAAGTAAATTTGTCTCCTGAGCATTATTTTTGAAGTTGCAAGCAGCAGGGATCAACTTTGAAAAACTATTAGGCTGAACAGTTTTCAAAAACCCTAATTTCAATCCGTTTCAATCTTCTTCAGTTTTGCCCGTCCGTGGCATCTGTTGTTTCTGTTATGTTATTTTAACCTTTCTCTAAAGTTTTAAGCTTCTCTTAATTTTAACGGGCATTTTGTAATTTCCTAATTTGACCGAATTTCGTGACACAGCTCCTTTTATATGTATCGTTAAGTTTATTTACTTTTATCAGGAGTCGCTTTTATAAATTAAAAGCCAATTTGTTCAAAAATTTGGACAAAACAATTGCCCATGAAGGAAAAAATCCACTTCCGGTTACCAGGCCTCCTCTGGGGATCGATGGGGAGAACGAGCGTAACTTTTGAAAGTTTTTTTTCTTATTCTTAACAGTAAAAAAAACTTAAGGGGTCTTCGTTTTCGAGTTTTGGGTTATTAGACTTTTCAGGTCTTAGGGTCTTTGGATTAGAGCGTCCCGTTTTAATTTTTCTCGGCCGCACCTCGTTGATCTGCATAATTCAGTTTATATTTTGATGATATATACTTAGCCACACTTCATTCAATATTTGTTAATTAATTTGCGCCAGATTGCTTATAAACCACGTGTGAAGTATTTCAAATTCCTTATCGAATAACTAACCTTTTCTTCTTCTCTTCGCATCCTCTGATTCTTTTATTTTTCTCTCCGTGGTTTCTTCCTGTTCTCTCTTCCTCTCGAATTCCTCAAGTTGTTGCAGCAAATCTGGTCTGTCTTCTCCAACAAGGGTCTTTAAAATTCCTACTTGTCCAACTGCTAAGGCATTGTTATTTTCTAATTCTGTAAGCAGCGCGCGTGCATTTTCTATTCTGCTTTCTCTCTCCTCGGCTATCCTCCCCTTGCAAATTGCAACCAGCCGTTCCAGATGATCGCTTTCGTCGAGTACTCGGCTAACGGTTTCGAGTAATGCCCTAAATTCCTCTCTTTTGATTTCGAACTTCTTGATTCTTTCCAGAAGATTCCATTTCCCTATTCCTTTCACAATCTCTTTTGGTAGCTGTAGATTATCAATTCCAAGATTTTTTTGCTCTTGCAGCTCTTTGAACAAACTTAGGACATCATGAATTCTGTGCTCACTTCCTTCTCGAATGAATCCTTCGCAAATGAATAATAATCGCTGGCTTTCAGAAAGCCAGTTGACCTCCTGGCTTATTTCATAGAGCAAATTGCGGTACTCGATTGCAGACATTTTAGCAAAGAGTGAAAGAGAACCTTTTCTTTTTGCAGCGAGCTGAATACTTTTCGCATCAAGAACAGGGAGAGTCTTAGCGTACCCAGAATTCAGTTTGCGCGGAGATCACGCGATAGACGACTCCAAGCAAAAATATGCTAATGAGCCGAGGGAAAAAAAGCAGACAAAACAAAACAAATGAATAAAATAATAGAGAAAGAAAGGGAAATCCAAACACTTATTTACAGAATAAAGCCTAAATTACGTGACATAGCTATTTACAATAAAAAGCCCAATTACTTAATATAACATAGATATTGTATAGAATTAGCTAAAACCTTAGCTGTCGGACTGCTTTTTTTAAAGGCTGACAATGTGCTTAGGGATCTTAAGGTATCAGAAATCTTGTTCCAAGTAATAGCCGCCAAGTACTTTACTGAGTTCTTGCCATAACGAGTCGTATCAGGTTTGGTACTTGCAGTTTGTTAACCCCTCTCAGGTTTTTGATCAGTAATAGGTCTCTGAGATATTCAGGTGGATAATTGTTAATTGTCTTAAATACAATAATTAACAAGTTCTGGATACGTCGATCCACAAGGTTGTAACCAATACGATCACAAAGAGTGCTAGTTTGTGAAGACTCGTCACTGTACAAGTAACAAAGTGCTCGTTCATGCAACCTATCCAGCTTTTTACAATTAGACTTAAAACAGTGATGCCATATGGAGGAAAAGTAATGAAAATGAGACATTATGAACGAATTAGTATAAAGGCAGAGTTTGGTCCGAAACGATAATATATTCTTTAGTCTACAAAGAACATCTAGCTGCCTTCCAACTTTCTTGCTAATTTTCGTAATGTGTTTTCCAAAATTCAGGGAATTGTCCAATGTTAGCCCAAATAGATCTACTGTATCAAGTAGTGGAAATGCAATGCAATGAGTCAATCACCATTCACTAAAATCAGTGTATGTGTTCTTTAACGTCCCATATAATTTTACACGAACGAGGGCTGTGAGACGGTACCGGTTTCTCCCTTTCTTATTCGAGAATTCTGAAAAGTTCAACTGTTTGCAGATGACATAAAGCCAACACTTTCTCCTCAGTTAATTAAAGAGTCTAATTTTTGGCCAAGCAGGGGCTGAACCAGCGACGTTCCCCCAGAAACCGGTGTTTTTCCAACTGTGTTAGGTCGGGTGATGGTGGAGCGTCTTGAAATTTTTCGATCACATATGGTATAAATCATAATTCACACCTGGAACCCATGCATAATACGGGGTCAAAGAAAGTGGGTTTTACGGCTTGCCATGCAGGCAAGTTGTTGCTAGTTTGTACTAGCCCAAGAGTCTTTTAACTAGCCCCAAAAAATTTTTGATGAGCAGCATTGATTACTGTTCTTCTGTCATTTGAATTTCCCAAAACCTTCAAGGACAGAATCCACTAGCCCGATTGCAAAATCCACTAGCCCCGGGCTATCGGACACGACTTCCTTTGCACGCTGATAATAGGTTCCTGATTACACTCAACATTTAGGTTATAGTGGTAAATCCTTCCGGATTTTCATTGTTTGTTCGTGCCTTTGTAAGTCAGTGTTAGATTTCTCCTAGGGTGGCGTGGGGTACCCAAAAGTTGGGACTTCGCTAAATGTGTGTCGTTTCAAACTTACTGCACTTCCCAGTGGTGGGTGATTTTTGTCTGGCAAATCCCACACCAAGTCTCCAGGATTAGGGGCAGCTGCACATCAAACAAGACTAACACCTCATTAAATCTCCGACAAAGACCCCTACTTTGCTACTTCCAAATCAATCGATGTTTTGTCATATCATTTCAAAACTATCAGAAACAATCTACCGAAATTTTCAACATCTTTCTGTACTGAATTCTCCACGACGTCTCTAAATCTGTTCCAAAAAAAATACACAATCGGCAAATGAAATATTATCATCTTTAATGTTTAATTCATGATTGTTCATTTAACTTTTGCGCAATTACAACTTGATTTGGCGCTGCTAGAAGTAAACATTTTGATGAAACAATAATCACAGTAGACAGAAGATGCAATTAACGAGTCAGATGGAGCTTTACTTTTCCACTTCTCAGCTCTGGCAAAACAAACCTCAAAAATGACACAAAAAGGATGGCAATAAATGTTGTTCATAACAAAATGGTTTATTTGACTGAAAACAGTGACTAAAATAAGAGTTACTCTAAAAGCGCCGACAAGGCTGGTCATGTTTTGGTTAATAAACTTGCATGTAGCCCCTGAAAATAAAAACAAAAGCACCATCATCAGAAAACAGAATTAAAAGTACGATTAATTTAAGGGATAGCAAATTGTACCTATAAAATAGTGGCTCTGGGAAACTCTTGATCCAATACAAAATTGTTTAAAAGTTTGTTTCGAGTTCCAAAGTCTCTGATTTTAAAATGAAATGTACCATTGCTTCACTCACGTTAGATTTCTCCAAAATTAAAACTTGACAAAGAACCAAACCAACTGAAAATTAGTTGTCAGTTTTTAAAACATGAAAGGCATGTGGATAACTGAGCGAAAATTCATTGAACAGACCTGAAACTGAATTGCAGGTAGTAATTTTCATAGAAACTTACACCAATCTAATTTGTAATGAAAAGAAGTATTGGAAGTTACACTAGAAAGCTACCGTAAAATTCCGAAAATAAGCCCCGGGGCTTATATTTTTCAAAGGCCCTTTTTGAGGGGCTTATTTTTTGAGGGGCTCATATTCGGAGGGGCTTATCTATGGAGGGAAATTTGCATTTCAAACTCGATAGGGCTAGCCTTGTTGTTGGAAGTAAATTTACCATTTTTTCTTTGTTTTACGTTGTATTTGAGGGCAATTTTCCAAGTACAAGCCCCCAGGGGGCTTATATTTGGAGGGATGATTTAACGGAGGGTTTTTTGCGTTACCGGTTTGGGGGGCTTATATTTGGAGGGGGTTATACATGGAGGGGCTTATTTTCGGAATTTTATGGTATTCAAAATACATTTAAACATGCAATAATAGAGAGTATCAAATGCAAGTTCCCTAAATTCACCTGGGGCCCTACAAGGATAAAGAGTAAAATAAACAAAAGATGGATAGCAAGGGTTGTTTACACAGCTGTTTTTGGATTAATCTGCAAGCAGAAGCCCTTCAATCATTTTAGATGAGTGGGCATATCTAGGAACATTCAAGGGCCTCTGCTCTCAAGGTATTTTGGAGTGGCCATCCAAATACTACACTGTAGCTGCAATTAAGGAAAAGGGAGTACTTGGCTATGCCAAAACTTGACAATGCTGACAAAAGGCCAATTTGTCATTTGTTAGAACTGACAATCTTGAGAACACTTAAGCTGACAACTACAAGAAGTGCTGCTGCAAAAACAACAAGACATGAAAACACTGATAAAATCATTTAAACAAAGCAAGCACTCACGGAAGCTTCATCCTCATGAACACACGACATGTAAAGAAAGATACTAAGACGCACACAAAACCCAGGAAGAGCAGAAGAAATCTGTTTAGTTTAGACATGCCAACAGCATTGGATTTATCCAAGATAATGAAGCCCAATCCGCCCATGGAGAAAAGAAAACTTGATGCCAAACCCTCCATGATGTACTGACCATTTACACGGTATGGCATGAAGGCAACCTGTAGATGAAAAACACAAAATAGAGTTATAACAGTCACGAAAATATGATTATGAAACATTATTCTTGCATAATAATGCAAATGATCACTTTTTGCCTTGCGCACGATGTTGGTGACCACTTTTTGGTAAAAAATAATGTAACGCTACATTTAGTCTTACGGTTCCTCTACACTCGTGTATAAGAACTTGATTTTTTCCACAGTTGTTGTGCAATCAACGTGCAGAACAATGAGTACATATTTTCTGCCCACCCTTGGATTTTCTGCATAAAGCTTTGATTTAAAGAAATAAATTCGTTATGAACAAAATAAAGTGTAGTTAAAAGACACCAATTTGCTCCATTTTTCACTAAAAACTATAACGTTTCCATTTCACCTACCTTTACAATAAAATTGTATTGACCAGAATAGACAAAGCATCTAGAGATGCACATATAACAAACATAAAAACACCTTTTAAGCATTAGAACGTATTTTTTAATGCACCAAATTGCCGATGCATGATGTTAATCATGCATCTAAGCTTGATTATTGAGCATCATGCCTTTGTCCTTGAGGCACCATACAAGTATGACGAAGGCCCCATTTAAGCACGATAAAGGCACCATTTAAGTGTGATAAGTTACTTAAGTGGGAAGAGAGAGGCACGAAAACAAAATAAGAACAAAACATAAAAATAAATTCATCTAGTGTAGTCGAAAATGCTTTGTTGATACAAAACTGACATTCTTTCTTACAAGGCCAAATATCTTCCAGTTGCTCGTGGTTTTTGTCCATTGTTGTTTGAAAGGGTCTGAGAAGGAATAATTTTAACTGCTGACCTGAATGTTTTGTTAAGGAAGTTATCAAAAGTTACATCACAGTTGATGATGTGTTGTGAAGTATTGAAAGAAACTGCCATGGTAATTGTGACTACACTTACATTTTCACTGTATTCACTTGTTTAAGGCAAGAATTACACCAAAAGAGAAGTTATAAGCATTTAAGTTTTTAAGTTGTGAAAAATACATTTTCGTGAACAAATCCAACAGGGCTGCTGGTTGCTTGGGTGTGTTTGGGTTGGCATTCAAAGGGTTAAAAGTTGATTGCCATAATTTGCATGAAAGCAAATTAGGAAAAAAACCCTCCTACGAATGCTTGCTTTTAAACTGTCAGTAAAACAGCTAGTGCAAAAGAAAACTAAGATATGTTATATAGAAGAGGGAAGAATTGTAGACTTACTGGTTTACTGTGACCAAATTCATCTGTTGTACTTCCCACACTTGGAGGCTCAACAATGACATCATATATGATTCCTACAAAAATAATATCACAAGGCATGGATATGCTTTTCTTGTATTTACATTCAGTTCTTTTTGATAGCCAAGATATTGGCATTTGGTTCCAAAGAAAATTTACATCAAGGCAATTCATTCCACTATTTAATCATTCAACCTTTGAAATGTGAATGTGTAATCCTGCTTTACTTGGTACTGCTGAATTACATTAAAGCTCATTACTGACTGATTCCAAGTTATCTCTACTTTACAGTCTGCTGTATAAATCACTATACAATGCTTATCAGTGAAGCTCAAACGGCTTAATCCTAAACATTAAATATAAGTATAAAATGCTGATTTTGAAATGGTTAAAATGGTGATAGCAAAAAGTTTCCACAAAGATAACAATGTCACACTCATGGTCGATGAGGCTACTAATATTTGCATACTTAATCCCTTTTTAAAAATTGACAAAGTTTTGGATGATCTAATGTAGCTGTTCAATTTTACCCAGATTGTAGGGCCCAGATAGAGCAGGCTATGTTTGCCATATGCTACTGAAGTTAAATGGAGGTATAATAAAATCAGAGTTTCTGAGGTGGTAACCACTATTATTCAGTTTGAAAGGATCCACTATACAAGGAGGCGATAAGTTATTTTTAACTTTATGCATATCTGAGGCCTTTTCTTGTACCTGACGATTCTGTAAAGTAGGCAAATCAGCCAAACGTAATAATTCTTTTGTTCCAACGGACAGCACATAGTGCTCTTTCTTAAAGGTTTTCTAACTTTCTGGTGTCTGGCATCAATTGGCAGTGAGATGTGGCAATACTGCAGATTTGTCAATTTGCAATTTGCTGATGTAGGTATTAATTTCTGTAATTTAGACATCATGCCGAAAAGACTTGAACCTTTCCTGCAAGTGTTGCTTGTGTAAGTCGTAAATCTTAATTGTTCATCCACAGAAATGCCTAGCAGCTTTAGCTCTGGTTTTTGTACTTCCTCAGTAGCTCAGCATTTTGACTTTCAATTCCTTGTTCTTTTATTTTGAGCCAAAGCTTATGGTCTGAAATTTGGAGAAATTACTTTTCAAACGTTTTTGTCATACCACTGGGACGCTTTGCTCCTTTCTTCATTCAAAATTTGTTCTACCTCTTTAATTGTTTCAGCAGTATGTGACAATTTCATTGTTGGTCACCGGCGCACATGAATAAAGTTCAGTTTTTCACCAGGTAATGCAAATCATTTTGGAATACATTGCATAAGAGTGGTCCAAAGAAAGATCCTTGCGGGCAACCCCTTGTTGTTTCATACCACTCACTGGTTGTTTCTGGATCGATTCTTACACTTTCTTTCACAAAACTATGACTGTATCAAACCTAGTACTTCATCTGAAAAGCCATAAAAAGCTCTCAATTTGGCAATCAATAATGGGGAATGAAGTGAATCAAATGCTTTGGACATATCACTGGAGAAAACTCCTGGCAATTTCTTTTCATCTAAATTCTGTTTCCAGTTTATTAGGTCCATTTTGTTGCAGAGATCCGATTGCCCTTGTTAAATTCCTTAGGCCAACAACTCCTTGCTATGCACTTGTTGTTTTCAATGTGCTGCTAAGGAACAGCTTTCACCATTTTCCTTAAGAGATGTTTATATGGCTCACATTTTTTGACCATAAACTTTCATCAATGAAGTAAGAAATTAGTGATTATTGATTTTAATTGATTAAATTGACTAATCAATTAACAAATATTGAGCTTTATCAAGCATAATTCATTAATCAATTAGCTTTCCGATGATTGATTTTGATCAGTTAGCTACGTCCTGTGTTAATCCATATGATATGAAAAATATATTTGAATATTTTTTTAAGAGTTTTGTTTTATTTCTCTATGAGAAAACCTGCTGTTAGACTTTTCTCAAACTTAACCAATTGGTTGTTTAAAAGTTATAGAAACATAAATCCTTAAGGTGAAAAGGGAGAGGTAGGGGGTGGGGGGGTTCTGGGAGCAGAAGCACCTTCAATTGTTTAAAATCAATAATATAATCATATTGATACTTGAAGATGATACTATTGATACTGTAAGGAATTATTCCTTACAATTTCAATATGAACGATTCTTCATTGAAAATGTTGAAGAATTTCTAAGACACACCAGTTTCAACTGGAATAAAAAGAATAAGCTTAAAAATACGCTACAGTTGTCGAAATTTGTATTTCTCACTGTACACGTAATAAGCTCAGCTGAGTCAGACTGATCAGTTCTTCGAGGAAAAGCAATAAAAAAAGAAACATACTTACCTCCAGTGACTAAAAAATACGAAAGGAGAACAAAGGCAAAGACAACCATGGCTGACGGAGCTTTTACCCATCCTGGCTTCTTTAATTTTAGATTTGGTACTTCTAAAACATGAAAGGGAATCGCATACAAAGCCTCCATTTTGGAAAGAGAGAGAAAGGAAGATATTTTGAAGAATCTGATTGGTCCAGCTGTTCAATAAATTGTCCAATTAAAATTGTGTATAGATCGTGGCAGAGTAAGGCCGAGAAGACCTGAGGATGACTGAAGTGCTGCAATTTGATTGGCTCACCGGCCAAACGCCGCTATTTTCAAATACGGACAACTCGCGTCACTTTCACTGTGCCTTCAGCTTGGGGACACTCTATTTCGACCAGGTTTGTTTTCCTTTTCGTACGTTAACTGTAGTTTTTTTATTAGAAGCGTTGTACTTTTGATATTTAATTTTTGTATTGGTACCGAATTATACAGGGTCGAATTTACTGAACAGCAGTTACTTTGCTGAAAGAAATTGGATCAATTCCGTTGGGTAACAACAATGTGATCACCGCCTGTATGCAGTCGATCCGTTACCACGCTTGTTTTGTTCTTATTTCCATCGCAAATCGGAATTATTCAACGCTGTTGATACCACGTACAGTATCTGTAAGCAGTTTTCATAAGACATAGGTTTTCTTTTCAATTCAGGAAAGATATGTTCTTTTAAAGGCAATAGATAAATTGTGATGCATTCGTGATCACCGAAGCAAGGTTAAAAATCGAGTTGGCATTATCATGTGCCGTCGACGCAATACTCAAAATGAAAAATCGACATAGCTACCTGTAAGCGTAAAGTATGTAGCATAAGACGTTCTTCTTATCCATTGAAACATTAAATGCTGAGTCAAATTTGTTTTTAAACTGTTATTGCAAAAGAAATGCTTCACCAATGATGGTTTCGATCTATTAAAATCTTCGGAGCACGCTTTGAAAAGACTCACGCGGTGCGCTCTTGTAAAAAAGCTTATTGTGGTTCGAATTGCTTGATAGAGAAAAGGTGCCTCGATAAATATAGCATTCAAACAATCTGTATAAAACATAAAGAGAAGACGAAAGTCAAACTCGAAATATTGATAAAGCGAAAATCTGTTAAATCAAGGAAAGAATGCGTGCTTTGTTAAGTCTTATGTAACTTTATGAGCTCAGACACGATTTAAAAAAAGATTTCCCACCTTTTCTTCTGTTTTCAAAGTATTTCTGATTTCTAGAAATCCACCTGGACATAGTGTTTCCATGCTAAAGAAATGAAATGTTCTTTTCTACTCGGTGTTTTCGATGGAACTTCCTGAGAATAATACAGGAACAATGACATTTCTTCTGAAAGCCGAAAAATGATATTTAAACGTTTTACTATTTACTTTGTGTCAGCCAAATGCCAAAGAAGTTATCGATTTCTTATGCAATACAGTAAATAAGTTTGTTAGCAAACACCTCATTTTACAAAAACAAACCATTCATATATGTTTTTCGATCCCTTCAAAACGACAACTTGCAATATTGTGTACCACATGCACCTCTCTGGACATTCTGTGATTTATTATTATTTTTTTTTCAAGGTAAGTCCTAGGAAAACTTAGCACTAATATCACACAATTCACAATGGGATCCAATGGTGATGAAACTGTGACCATGGAAGACTTCACTAGAATTGAAAAGATAGGTGAAGGTACGTCATCTTGTACTTAAATTTAACATCAAGGGTATTATATGTATAACAAAGGAATCTGTTAGCCTTCAAAAGTTTAACTCTAGTTGTTTTAGAGCTCTGTATTTAAAGGGACATCCATGGAAATTACTGACACTTGTGTCTTCTTAGTCTTTTCTCTTACCGTTTGCATTACTTACTGCTCATACTATCTATCTAAATGAAATACTGTCTTCCTTCTGGCCAGGTACATATGGTGTAGTATACAAAGGACGCAACAAAAAGACCAACAAACTGGTGGCCTTGAAAAAAATCCGCCTTGAGCTAGCAGAGGAAGGAATACCTAGCACAGCAGTTCGAGAAATTTCACTGCTCAGGGAGCTTAGGGATCATCCTAATGTCGTCTGTTTAGAGCACATACTCCACGACGATGCAAAGTTGTACTTAGTATTTGAATTTCTGATGTGTGACCTCAAAAAGCACTTAGACTCAACCCGGGGATTGTTGGACCCCATGTTGGTTAAGGTAATTTCTTAGGTACCAGATGCAAAAAAGTGTTGTGTCAATTTTGTTGTCCTAATTTTTGTACATTGACATTAGCAATTTAAACAAGCTACCATTAAGTTTTAATAAACCAAGACATTTATTACTATTACAAAAGTACATCTTATTGTCAGGCTATAAAAACTGTGACCACAGGTACAAGAAAATTATGTCGTGAAATGTCATGTCTAAACCAATCTCTAAATGATATATGCACCGTAGAAACAGTATTATTTACATTGTGAAAATTAATGACAAATATAATAATTGAGTATGTCTTAAAGGCCAATGTTCATCAAAACAGCTTTGTGCACCACACTGACTGACTATTTTATTAGAGAAAGAGAAACTGTAATTTGTGAACATCCTCCTCCCCATCCCAATCCCCTCCCCCCCGGATAGTGGGGAAGACGTGAATTAAAGTAAAAGGCATGTGAAAAGTTGGACATTCAGTTTCCTCCTGTTTTATTTTTGTGTTCGTGCTTTCTCGATTCAGAGGACCCCACTATCTTGGAGCCTGAATGGGCTACTGAAGCGTTTGAATGCTTTCTTAATTTGCAGAGCTACTTATACCAGATGACAAACGCTATGTACTTTTGTCACAGTCGCCGAATTTTACACCGTGACCTGAAGCCCCAGAACTTGTTAATTGATGAACAGGGACTGATAAAGTTAGCTGATTTTGGGCTTGGTAGACCATTTGGAATCCCTATCAGGGCTTACACTCATGAGGTATGCAAACATACAGTCAATATTTTAAGGTAGTATATATTAAATTATTTTATATTTTATATTTTATGATTTATTTACCTAGGCCTTTTCTTGAGTTAAATACAGCTCAGGTGGCCCAAACTCATGTAACAAGGAAAAGGTGTAAAGTAGTTTACATACCAAAGCTGACAAGTGACCTTTGTGCTTGATGTGTTGAAAATAAGAGACTTTGTATGAGAAATAAAATACAGAGATCCGCTAATGCTAAAAATGAATTGAAATGAATAAAAAAGACTTACCTGCGATGTATTCCTCTGTGTCTGGTGTCTGCTCAACTGCTACTGTTTTTTTTTGTTTTGGTTTTTTTTGCCTTTATTGCATAACCACCATCGATATCCTCGGCGACCCAGGGGCAGTCAGTCGGGTCAGGAGAAAAGGCGGGATGAAAGTTTTTTAGCTGACTGACTTCCCCTAGGTCTCCAAGGATGCATAACCACTGTTCCTGCCTTGAAAGGACGAAGTCAACGCTGGTCATTTTGATCTGGCAGGGACCTGGACCAGTCACAAAAAAAATGCCATTTTTTCTGCCGAAATTCAATCCACTGCAAAGTTTTTCAGTTCCAGCTCCCAGGAAGAAAACCTCTTCTTCCTCTCTGGGAAATCAGCTCAAAAATGCTTGATAATTTCCCCATCAAGTTGAGCCATTTGCACCTGACTTCAAGGGACGTCACGGGCACTTGCGTTTCACTCGCTCTACTATTTCTGAGGAAAAATGGGGGACTACTCATAGTCTAACACCGACAGGTGCAAGGGCTTAAAAGATGTGTTAAGTTAAGGAAGTAATAAGATGCTCGCGCTAAGTGAGGGATTGCATGTCCGGGTATGGTTTGAAAGGATCACAGTTAACAACAGAATGGCAATTTTCTCTTATTGTTAGGTGGTAACTCTGTGGTACCGGGCACCTGAAGTTCTCTTAGGATGCCAGAGATATGCCTGCCCTGTGGACATCTGGAGTGTGGGGTGCATATTTGCAGAGATGGTTACCAAGAAACCTCTCTTTCATGGAGATTCAGAAATTGACCAACTTTTTCGTATTTTCAGGTTTGCATTACAATAATATTATCTTTTCCACCTTGTAAAATTTACATGGTGTGAACAGAGATTTAAGTGCTTAGAGTGGCCTACATTGAAGAGACATGAATTAAGACTGACCCTCGACATGGTTGTTAAAGGTTAGGAAATGGTCAACAGGGAAAAAATTTCATCAAGGTCAGGGAATTTCAGTTCAAGTCAGGGAAAAGTGAAATGTTAACAGTACATATTTTTTATTGTTCCCTTTGAACAACAAGCTAATGTTGGGTTTAAACAAAATCAATCCTATTTGCACATTATTGTCAAGCAATTCATGTACACTGTACATGACTTGCTGAAATGCTTTATGCACCTATCAATGTAAATCCTGTGGGGGGGGAGTGCAGGCAAGGGGAGGGGATTTGATGCCTGGGACTATCCCCGCTGTCGGGCTTTTGATCGTGCGAAGCAACCCCGGGGTCGGGACATTTGACTTTGACCGACAGAAGCCTAGTATCAATTCAGAAGCAGTTACCAAGTCCGTCCCTCGAGGCTTCCTGAAAGTCACGTTGTTGGAGAAAGGTATGAAGAATAATACAGGAACAATGACATTTCTTCTGAAAGCCGAAAAATGATATTCAAACGTTTTACTATTTACTTTACTATTTACTTTGTGTCATTTGTTTTAATCGCCATAATCCGATACTTTAAACTGTCATCTAAACAGATAATGTCTATTTTGAGAAAGCTTTTATCTTCAAGTTCCCATCTGATTGTAAAACTCGATTGAAATCGAATTCCACCATGAAAGTCAGAGGATTTTTTATGGGTCACTGATCCGACCTGTTCCGACATGTTGAGCAGATGTTATAAAGCATTTTACGTTTTGTTAATATTATATAGCACGGTCAATCTTCCTGGAGTGATTTTGTTGTTCAAGATAAGAGATGCTAGTGGAGAGAGAAAATACTTAATTACAGCGAGTAATTTAATGGAGCTTCCGTTAACCGTAAATAAAAGTAGTAACAACGTGTTTGAAATGTTCTTTTATTCGTTTTATATAGTATTATAGCATTGTTTGTTTAGATTTTTTCCCCTAGGGTGGGGGCTTTTTTGACACTTTTGATTGACCTTTCGTTTCCCACCCTGGGGAATTTGATTGAAAAATTTTAAAATTTGTCAAATCCCCACCCCTTGCCCGCGTTCCCCCCCCCCCCCCCCCACGGGGTTTACATTGATAGGTGCATTATGTAACACTTACCCTTTTAAATTATGAATATGTGAATTTCATTAAATGAAATTGTGAAATGAAGAAGTACAACTCGAACTCTGAAGGGAAATGGAAAACAGTTGAGTTTGTGGGGAATTTGAGTTATCGGGCTAAATTTAGGTGAAATTTTGATCAAAGGAAAGGAAAATTTGTTCCAGTTAGCAGGGAATTCAAGTAATCCATAGCCTGTGTACATACGTCCCCCTTCCCTCAGAAAAATCGGGAGAGGGGACGTCTGTGAATCGCCGACGATAATCGTGTTCCTGTTTCCCCGGAATGTTGGGGACAGCCTCTGATTGGTTGTAATGTTAATGCCATGACGCAAATAATTTCCGGTGTTGTGATTGGTGAATGAACCTCAGAATAGATTCCCCGGGGAAAAGCTCAGCCTTTGTGGACATTCATATTTGTTTACCTTTATTTGTATTTCGGCTCTCTCGAAAAGGCATGAGAAGGTAAGACCACCGACGTTTGCTGCACCGGTTGTGGATGCATCTGTCTGTACCGGTCGGTATTGTAAATAAAAGAGAGGGCATACAAAATCCAAAGTTAACAGCCAAGGCCGCGGGTCAAGCTTACCCCAAAAAGATTCTATTAATGAATTGGTTATTTGAAAAAATGAATCCGTTAGTCGTTCCCGTAACTGGTGTCAAATTTAAATCGGCATTCTTGTATGCATAATAAGCAGTGAATATTTTAAGAGAACTACTCTGCATTTGGTCAGATTGAAAATCTTTGAATGGATTAAATGTCTTAGAAGACATTTACATCAAATTCAGGGAAACTGAGCTGGTAGAAATTTCGTAACTAAATCGCGTGTGAATTCACGGCTCATTACGCATGCAAAAATGCACACCGAGATGAATCTAAAATCTACAACTACCAACGGTTCAACTTAATTTCGAATAATAAATACATTAATGGATCTTAAGAGGTACGCTTGACCTGGCTTGACTGTAATCATCTTCAACGTGAAGATGTTCGTCTAGCCTGTGCACAGACGCCAGAGCTATTTTTCGACCTACCTGTGCCTTTTCAACTGTCAACGAAAGAACAAAAAATAATTTATGCAAATTTATACCGGAACACGATTAACGATGGCGATTCACAGACGTCTCCTCTCCTGATTTTTCCTGAGGGAGTGGGGACGTCTGTACACAGGCTAAGTAATCCAAAGTTTAGTCATTGTTGTTCTCCTGTAACTGCAAAGAAGATCATCAGAGGTTAAGACACAACTTAATATGCGGCTGCAAAAAGAAAGCCCAAAAAATTCAGACTTGCTGGGATTCATATCCTGGCCCCTGAAATAAAGGGTTTCTTAATAACTGTTTATTATAAGTTGTGACCTTTGCATTTAGTTTATTACTAATCCTTTCATACCATGGATACTTCATATTAAAACTATTGAATTTGTCTTCAAAGAATTCTAGGTACACCAACAGAGAAGAATTGGCCAGGAGTGTCACAGCTTCAAGATTATAAAACAAGCTTTCCAAAATGGAGTGGAGAGGGACTTAAGAAAGCGGTTCCTCAGCTGGATGAAAATGGACTTGATTTGTTAGAGGTACTAGATGGCAGTTGTTTGAAACTTTATATTATAATTTCCCAAACATGAACTTTAAACTGTGGTCACCTTGGGTTTCCCATTTGTTGTAATAAACTACACCATGAAATGTCTCTAGTTGTGTTCAAATAAATTTAATATATGTAGGTGCCCAGCAGGGAAACATACTCAGGCACTAGCCCAATTACCAAGTAGGAACTCTGTCGAAGTGTGTTAAAACTGAAATATTGCTACCACAAAAGTAATAATCTGAATAGAATGTTCAATAAGTACTTCATTAGTGAGGGTTTGTGCAAAGAAAGTTGTGTCTGATAACCTGGGGCTAGTGGATTTTGTTATCGGGCTAGTGATTTTTGTTCTTGCCCCAACGGGCAAGTGCTGTTTTTTGAGGAAATTCAAATTACAGAAGGATTGTAACCAATCCTGCTAATCAAAAAGGATTTTGGGGCTTGTTGAAATAACTTGTGGGCTAGTACGTGCTAGCTACAGCTTGCCCGATTGGCAGGCTGTAAAACTGACTTTGTTTGCACCCTGGTTTGGAAAGCATTCATTCCAATGGCAAAGAGAGTCATGTCCAATAGCCTGGGAGCAGTGAATTTTGCATGGGCTAGGGAATTCTGTTCTTAACTCGCTCAATGGGATCATAAGATCTTATCCTATGTACCCTTTATTTGTTTTTGAGTTTTTACACTTGAATGCATAACATAATGTTTCAAAAAAATGATCTTGTCTCTAGTTTGTGTGATCAAACAGCCTGATAGAAATAATATGAAAGTTATTTATTTTAATAATTTAAAATAGAGCAATATTAATCAACTGAGGCATGATGTATTCTATCTCCAACAGAAAATGCTTTTGTATAATCCCGCAAAGAGAATATCAGCAAAAGCTGCATTGGATCATCCGTATTTCCATGATTTGGACCTGTCCACACTACCTGCAACCAAACAGACCACCATAATTGGAAATATGCCAAAAAGCTTCTAGATACCAAATTATCTTAGTTTTACATTCACTGTTTTTTTCTCTATAAATGAAATACAGCTGTGTACAGTACATTGTAGAGCATCTAAGGGGGTGTATTGTCTTGGATTATGTAAGTTAACTGAAAATTGTATATATTACTTTCATCTGCAAATGACATTTCCTAGACTTGGCATCAATAGAAGATAGTATAAACGTCAATACCCACCAAGGTGCTATAACACAAACAAGCCTAATTTGTTTTTTTCTGGAGTACTATGATTTCATCATAAGTTACAGGAAGCCACACCTTGCGTTCTGTTGCTGAAAAAGTTCATTATTACTTAATTGTATTTACTTGAATAAGCACCGCAGTACTAATTAAATTTTTCATGCCTCAAATGTGACACTTCTTTGAGGGTGGCTTTTGTTTAAAAGTTGGATGTGACAAGGAATTGTTTTAACGACAGTATTACTTTTTTCCACCCCAAAGTAACAGAATTGAGGTTGTTTGTTCCAAATGTGGTGCTTATTTGAGTAAATATGGTATTCTCACTTCTTGGGGGAAGGACTTTGGCTTAACTAAAAGGTTTTGAATTTGCCAAAACTACTGAACCTACATGTGAGTTGGGGAACATTTAGTTGAACGCGGCAAAGTTTGTTATCTTTGAAAAATTTGATTCTTTACAAGGCTTAAAAAGGGAATTCCCCTGTGTCTAAAACATTGGTTTCAAAGCCATGTTTTTCATTTAAACCAAGCCATTAACAACAGAAGCTTACTCTGTTATAACTATTGTGTTGTTTTTATTGATGCCAGTTTGTACAAAGTTAAGTTAGTAGATGCATTTAAAAGTAACTCAATTTAGTTTAAATTTAAAAGAAAATTAAGAACAATTTATCACAAAATTATGTCCTACGTCTACTTCAATTTTTATTCTTCATCACAAACTATTAACTTAGCTTTTTGAGTGTCGCTTTCTTGCTAAATTATGTAGTATACAAAAATCAATAGAAACAAGCTATTTTGAATGATGTATTTTTTATTTATGATACTATTGCTGGTGCACAATTTGTAGTTGTCATTAATTCTATAATGCTTCAAAAATATATTAACATTTTCAGTGACAAAGGCTGCAACTTATATTTCCTTCATGATAGCTGGTGTATGCTTTTTTAACAGACTTTCATAGTCATTAAAATGAAAAAACAATTATAATCTCCATTTTCTCTGGTCTTATTTTCTGTCCAGGTTCATAAGTGAATCTAGTTGATCCAACAGTCAGTTCTGGTTGTGAGTTTTGGGTCTGTCATTCTTTTGATATCTGCGATTATAAAAATTTCCAGATGGGGAGGTGGGGGAATTTAACCCATGTTTAGGCATGAGATTGCCACTCAGGGGTTGAAGACCTAGGGGTGGCGAATGGTACCTCGAAAAACATGGGTCTTGAAAAATTTTGGTAGGATCTCAAAATCGTTTTGATCAGTCTCGAAGTCTCCTTTTTGCATGGTTTGTTTTTACTTTCTTTGAGTCTTGCAACTTTTTCCAAAGAGTCTCGGGCTCAGATTTCTAACTAGGATATCGGTGTCTCGGCGAGTCTCGGATTTTACCATTCACCACCCCCTACGACCTGACTCTGGTTTACAGTCGAGCCGGGAAAACTGTGAACACCAGAAATATTTCTGTAATGTTTATATTGTGTTGAAAGAAAAAAGCCAACCGGGCATAACAAACTAAACTGCCAGCAAGAACGGTAATTTATTAGTTTGTGGTTTTGTGGCTAGTAAGCGTACCCTGGCCCTGGTTGTTCAAATGTCGGATATTGCTATCCACTGGATAAATCACTATCCAGTGGACAAGTATTTGGGAAACCAATAATTGCAATAATTATCCACTGGATAGTGATTGAACAGTTGGGGCTGATATTTGCTGTAATTGGTCATAACACAATAAACCTTCCTGAAATATTTCAAGTGTTCATGGTTTTCCTGGTTTGACTGTAAAATGAAGAAAAACAAGGAAAGAGTAGTTGCTTGACAGTTGGTAAGATGCAGGTCACAACTGCAAGTTAAAGTACAGGCCACTGTGAAACGGTAAATAAACAACATTAAAAGTGTCTCCTAGCCCCGATCGAATACAATCCAAAATGGAGTTTTAGCTTATTTAGGGGAAAACAGTTTATCTCAGTTATAAATCAATAGAGCAGTGACTGTGACCTGTGTGTTGTACCTGCCAGTTTCTTGGTGTTGCAGATGGGTGCAATCACCAAGTTATGTAAAACAAAAGATTGAGCTGAACAATACCCACACCACAAAACAAAAGCGAACCAAAAATGGTTTCGCATCACCAAACATGACCAAAGGCAAAGAAACACTCAAAAAGAATATGCTAAAACTCCGGTTAAAACATACCTACATGTACCCTCTAGGATCACCATCCCAAATAGAGGCCAGGTTACTCTTTACTTTTTCCAGCAGTTTGAAAATCTCTCTAGATGGATGAAATACTACTGAATGTTAATGGTGGCAATCTGTCGGTGGGTCTCTCCTTTGCTCGCACCAGAAAATCATCAGGCCTTTCCTCACTTATCTGAAAGGCTGAAAGGGGTCTGGGGCTTATTCTTAAAATTCTTAAAACAACACAAGCCTTGTTGCAGTCCGCCTTTTCTCTTAAAATCCGTCAAAAACAACACTGGCTCAGGCACTCACAAAGACAAGAAAACAGGATTTTATTGACAATAGTTTAACTCTAATGCAATAGGCCAAGAAAGCTGGAGATTTGAGATCGATCTTTCTGTACTGTCCTTTTTCAAATTTCTACCAAAAATGGTCTCTTTTAACACGTGACGGGACAGTACTCTAGTTACGCTGCAATCGTTCCGCCCCCGATTACTGCTCCGTTCCGTGCACCACCATCCGAAGTAAACCTTCCTTTGATATCAGATCCTGCTATGATTCCAATTTTCCATCGCTACAGATCGTTTGGCTTGTAGTAGGTGTAGTATGTAAAAGTTGTAATACTGTGTAGTTTACATGTATGCGTGGCCATGGAGTCGTCTATACCAGTAGTGGACTTCAGCCAAATGAGCGTGGAGAAAGTAACAGAAGACTACTCTCCAGAAAGTATACAACAGTTGGCAGATGAAATACACCGGGCGTTCAGCACAGTGGGGTTTGTTTACCTGAAGAATCATGGCATCCCACAAGAAAAGGTTAGAGCATTTACTGGAAAATCATTGTAGTTCCCCTAGCTATAAGGACCTGACTATTTCATTCATCCTCTTCCCGGCCATGATGTTCACCACCAGTGAGTCAGTGACAAGACTGCTAGCCTGCGAAAAGCAGACGTTTCTCCTCGCTCATCGTCGCTGAGGGACATTTCACGAGGAGGAACGTCTGCGACTCAGTGACGGAAATTCCATGCTGATGACGTAAATCAGCGTTTACATAATAAATCCAGTAGTCATGGGGTTCCAATTGTAAATTTGTTCGATTTTACGTTTCTCCTGTTCGATTTTGGAAAAGTGTTGTGTTCATCTGCAAACGGGATCTAGCAAAACTCAAATGCTTGTTCTAGAGATGACTATATTCCACAAATATTGACTGTTTTGTTTGAGATTCATCGTGTTTACATTTGACCTTTGCCGCCGTTTGTCTTTTATCTGTCATTCGTAAACAATAGCTAAAACAATAAGACTACTCCATTGACCAATTAGTGCTTCTGACCGGATTCTGGGCAGATTTTGCATCATCAGTATGGAATTTCTGTCACTGAGCTGCAGATGTTCCTCCTCACGACACGTCCCTCAGCGGCAAGGAGAAATGTCTGCCGTTCACAGGCTACAAGACTGCAAGAGGTTACCATCTTGCTTTTACAGGGTGTCAGAAATCTACCCTGGACAAGATTGGGTACCACTGTCTGTTCTGATCCCCATCACAAGCTAAGGTGATAACATTTGAAACTCACCCTCTCCACCCATGGACGAGATTTTTGAGGGGCTGGACAGAGGGGGGCGAGGTCTTTATCTCTGAGGAGTTTATTGGAGCTGACACACTGGCACGCTTTGCAAACTCACCAAAAGCCTTTGCTTAAGAGCCCTTTAAAGTACAATCAACTTTTTTAAAAGGATATGGTGAACACCTCCCTAAAACAAACACTGAGATATGGGCCCTGCCACATGGAGACTTATCAAGCTTAAGGGGATCCTCATACTGACAATACTGTTTAAGGAAGTGCATGTGGGAAGGACTTGACAGGGGATACATAGGATCATGAAAAATTAGAAAGACTCTCTCATTATATTTTGAAGATTGATGGTATTTTCAAGTTGAGTGATGACTTTTTTCAACTGGATGATGAAGCCAAGCAGGCATATGCTCGTCCTGCCAGTGGAAGTGGACACGGATGGGTTGCCTTTGAAAGAGAAAAGTATTAATCTTATTATTACTGTGACAATTTGACATTTTTGTGGGAATTTTCAAATGATAATTATGTGTTAGTATAATCTCTCTCCAAAAAAATGTAATATTTACTCCTTTTTTCTGTTCAGAATATTTTAACTCATAATAATCAAGAGTGATCTTGTTAAATGGATTTCTCATTGTACCCCGCAAACAGAGGTTACTTTTCCCATATGGCTTTAGCATTTGTAAAGGTGTGACATTAGATATGTTAATGACTTTGTAAATGCTAAGAGCCATGTGCCTACGGGAAAGAAACCTCTGCTCACAGGGTAATTTTTTTGCTCAGTAGATTTATGTGTGATGCCAAAGTGGATGTGATTTGAAATAACTTGTAAAAGCTTGGAGAAAGGCACAAAAACCACCAGAAAGGTGTATTTATGTACTTTCCAATCTCATTAATAATATTATTATTTTAATGGCTGTATTTTTTTTTCTTTGAATGGCCTCAAAATCTAGTTAATAAAGAACATAAAATTTATGTTCTTTAATAATAATTATTAATTATTATTAGAGAACATAAATTTTTATTAAAGAACATAAATTTTATGTTCTTTAATTATTAATTAGATTATGATATGTAATATTTATATATACCATACAGAAAAGACTGTTCGATTGAGTGATTGATTGGTTGATTTTTGGTAGAGTAAGTGCAGATAGGCCAGCAGATCACAAGGAAGCCTTTAACATTACAGAACCATGCAATGAACAGCGCGTGAGTTGAATTTTCCAACATTTGAATAACTTGCTTAGTTTAGAGTTCTATTTTTTTGTAAGAATTTAAATCATTGGTAAGCATATCCTGCCACTCAACTGTTTCTTTTTAATGCATATATCATATTATGAGTAGGTTGTGGCCCTGTGACCTTTAACACTCTTATATGCTGCATCAATTTTTGACAGAGGATCGGAGGTCAGTAGAGGAATCAACCTGAGTGGCGGGTGTGGCGGGTTGGGGGTACGGGGACACTCATTTAGACCTTAGTGATGGGTCTAGGTCTTGAAAAACCTTTTTTACTCGGTCCTCAAGGGAGCTTTGTAAATGGATGTTTCTCTACTGCAATTAATCTTTTAATCATTATTTTATTTAAAGAAAATGGACTGGTTTATGTCTTTCCTCCTGCATGGGAAAAGTCCACATTTAGCTGTTATCAATCATTTTCTTGATCTGCAGCACTTTTGTCCTTTTTTGATCATAGGGGTTCTTTTTAATGCCTAAAAGCCACCTGATGTAATTTTTGTTATGATATTTTGCTGTTGTCAAGGTTTGGCCAGATGATAGGGTACCGAATTTTCAGAGTGAGATAGCATCATTCTTTAAACTTTGTGGTGACTTGTCCTTACGAATACTCCATGTCATGGCCCTTGGACTGCAGCTCAAGGTATATCGTTTCTTATGTCCCCAAACATTTTTATGTGAATAGCATTTTCAAGAGTAGCATATTCAGTTGAACCTCTTCACAACAGCCACCTTGGAGAAAAAAGAAAGTGGCCCTTCTAAAGAGGTTTGAACCAGACACAATGTATGGACTGTCTGCCAAAAAAAGGGTAGCCATTGTAGAGAGGTGGCCATTGTTTAAGCTGTTAGTGGAGGTTCAACTTTATGTACATAAACTACTCGAGGAGCAAGGGTGGTGCATTGGCAAGAGCACTCGCCTCCCACCAATGTGGCCCTGGTTCAAATCCTGGTGTTGATGCCATATGTGGGTTGAGTTTGTGGTTGGTTCTCTCCCTCACTCCGAAAGGTTTTTTCTCTAAGTACTCCGGTTTCCCCCTCTCCTCAAAACTCAACATGATTATCCTTAAATTCCAAATTCCAATTCGACCAGGAATGGTAAACGAAGAACCACTACAAGGATGTTCTACCTCTAAATCGTCATTTAACTGCTAATCAAGATCAGGTGACCTTTGCATACTACATAATTCTTCTTTTTAATGCAGGATCCAGAAACATTCACAAGCACTCACAAAGCTATGGAGACAACAAAGAATTGCACCACATTACGTTTGTTGAACTATCCTGGCATTTCTAAAGATGCTGTCGTTAAACCAGGACAGATTCGCTGTGGAGAGCACACCGACTATGGCTCCATCACACTGCTTTTCCAGGACGATATGCCTGGACTAGAGGTATGGTAGTAACCTTTTCCTCCCTTAAGTCAGTCGTGGAGAATGAAACTGTAGGTTAAACCTTTAGTGCACTTTTGTGGTCGAAATCTGGTGGAGGGTATGTGTACAAAAAGTGGGCAACCGAACATTGGGAGATTACGTAGCATCAAAACATTATACGTGCTGCCTTTTTTACATTGCCCGGAACTAAAGGGCGATTCTCATTCAGTATCGCTGGTTTATCTAGAATGGAAAGAAAGGAAGAGCCTTTTGGATACTTGGTTTTTAGTTCATATAGATAGCTGATGGTGTAGTTACTAGAAGTATAATTTGCACTCCTTAACCAGTTGTGTTTCACTTGACAGGTCTTACCTCTTGGAATTACTGAATACATACCCGCCCCGCCCTTTCCTGGAGCAATAATCGTCAATGTTGCAGACCTCATGCAGAGATGGACAGCTGATAGGCTTAAATCAACGGTAAACTAGTTACATGCTCTTTAAAACTGATCCAGAGTACAATCGAATTTCTACTACAGCTACCTCCCTGCAACGGCCACTTTTTAGTTATGGTTGACAGTCCATACATTCACCAGGGGGCGTAGCTAAGATTTTTCCAGTCGTAAGGAGAGTGTTTCACATCACCAGCATTCCCGTCTCCCAAAAATCGACGGGAACGAGAACGGAAAAAAAGCAATAGGTTTAGATTAGCAAAACAACAACTTTGGACGTGCATCACGCATTTTTTTGTACATTTCTTTGCCGTCGTTGCACGACTACAACGTGAAAGTGCCTAATTTCACGTTTTGTCGAGGACGAGAACAGAAGACAACAACTTTCTTTTCTTTTCCTGAACTTTGATACAGTCCTTTAGAATTCAACTCCAAAAAACTTTTCCGACATTTGGCGAATTAAACGAGATGGAATAAGCGTCATAAAGTTTAAAGCAGCAAGCATTCACTTTTTAAGTGACGTTTTCGTAGGCGTCGCCGTCGTCGGATTTTGTGCCCCCTAATTCCATAAAGTTCACTTGGTTGAATTCTAATTCTCTTGTCGCTTTGGTGAAGTAATAGTCTCTTGTGATAATTTCTTTAATCATTTCAGTACCGCGATAGAGATATCGGTAGGGGTAAAAAAGAATGTTTTTCTGTCACAAAAAACTTTAATTTTCGCCCCTTAAGGAGAAGACGAGCAATGCCGCACCGTAATTTTTAGGGAGTTATTATAACTCCAAAAATGGAGTAAAAATTGTAGGTACAGGATAACCCCTTTTTTGGGGTTACTTTAACCCCTAATTTAACTCCGAATGTGGGGTCATTTTTACTCCTCAATATTTGGGGTCACTTTTACTCCTGAAAAAGAGTTCTGTAAACTCCTTTTTGGAGTTAAAGTAACTCCCCAAAAAATAACTCCACTGTAAGGAGTTTAATTAGCCCCACTAGAGGAGTTATTATAACTCCTTGAAAATTACTGTGCGTCCCTTTCTGTGTGGAAGCTCCGCCGGACGTCTAAATAAAGGCCTACGCCAAAGGTCGAACTTTTCATGAGACGAACCGGGCCAAACTCTAATTTGGGTAGACCTAAATTAAGTTAAGATCGTCTGTTGGGTCAGACGTCGAACTTAGGACGCGTCGAACCAATCAACTGAATCAGACCAAAAGGCAATTTTAATAAACTTTCCCCCGAACGAAGCTAACTATACCCATTATCATACACATTTTTAATTTATTAGTTTAGTTCCTCGCATGTGTTGAAGTCGGACGTTTGTCCCGGAGACGATCCTGAGACGTTCTGTCCGTCTGAAGCATACCGATAGAACGTGTTCACTGTTGGACGACCCAAACTCACTCAGACTAACTTACTGAGCCAGATGTCTAACCTTTGACGAACTTAACTCACCAAGTTTGGTTCGTCTCATGAAAAGTTCGACGTTTGGCCTGGCTTAAGCTTGCAAAAACTACAACCACGGCCTTATGCAAAGAGATTGCGAGTTTTGTTGAGGAACTAGATTTTAGATACAGTAAAAACCCGCAACTAAGAACCTACATTTTTAGGAGTTAGCCTAAACAGGTTTTCATATAAATGGTAGTTAGCAGAATTTTAGGCTATTTAGGTTCTTAAAATGGGGTCCCAATCCTGGAGAAAAAACAATTAAAACACAGCTGCAAACAAATTGGTCATTAGCCTATACTTTTATTTTCTTCAGCCCCACCCCACCCCCCGCCCCCCTCCCCCCCAAAATATTTAATAATATATCAATTTATACATTTACATGTATTTATATGCTTTGCCGAGCTGTACAAAGCTTTAACTGTAACAATAATATTCAGGATAATATTCAGAACAGGGCCCACAACGATGGCAATCTGCTTTTTTTGCTTCAAATATGATTCTTGCAATGCAGCTGTAATGTACTAGTATGATTTTAGAAAATAAGAACCTGTTTTAAATTTCTTAGGCTAAATAGGTTCTTGCTTATAGGGGGTATAAATGACCAATCTTAGGCTAACAGGTTCTTAATTTTTAGGTTCTTAGTTGCGGGTTTTTACTGTAGTTGAAACTAGCAAGAATAAACTAGAAATAAGATATAATCATTTTTGTAAGGGCACACATCCGGATATTTTTGAAAACAGCGTTTTTGTCTCCGTTTTAGCCGTCCGTCTACAAGTCAACAGGTAAACAGCGTTTATCGGGAGCCGAACACGCTGGTTTTCAAAAGCGGTCCCCAGAATGGAGAGGTTTAGAAACGCCACACTCTCGTTTACCTTTGGACGAACGAAAACGGAGGTTTTCGAATACACTAATGTCATACACTATATTACTACAGGAGCTCCATCGTATTTCTATCGTTTTAGCGTTTTCATGTGGACGGGTGAAAACGATTTAAGTACGCTACATGCGGACTCGTATTTTTTTGAGAAAAAAGAAAATAATCCCCCTTTTCGAAAATATCTGGATACGTTTGGAGAGGGCCTAACTGATGACTGTCGTAGCCTTGTATACGCTGTTTACACGCTACGTACATCGCATGCGAAAAAGTTTTACCTTTTAGACCCGCCGATAATGACATCACTAATAACATTCGCTATATTTTCCGTCTCTTTTTCAGCGTCACCGTGTTTCTATCCCAGAAGAGGAGTGTCAGAGACGAGTTCCTCGACGCTCCCTGGCCTTTTTTGTACATCCTGACGATGACACCATAATAAAGTGCCTAGATGGGTCTGAGAAGTACCCATCAATAACGGCCTATGATTACCTGTGGCAGAGACTAAATGCAACTTATGAATACTAATAAGAATAAGATAGATGTATACCAACTAGTTTGATTTCATCGATAATTTTAAAAGCCAAAGTTTTTGTAGAAAATAGATAAAGTCAATTTTTCCCACTCTACCCGGAAGGAAACACACACACACCTAGACTTATTTGCAACGAACGGCCATACATACGTATATCTCAGAAAGCAACTCGCAGTTAGCCGACCCAGCCATCCGGTCCGTACCGGCAAAATAGCTGTTTCTCCCTGTTCTGTGATACTACACTGTCAGAAATACCATTTAGCCTTATTAGATAAATAGCGTGAAATAATGAATAAAAGACGCCTTGATTGGTTGCAATTTGCAGTATTAAAATTTATTTTCTTATGATGTTTATATCTCTCATTAAAGCGAACTATGCACGAAAATCCCGCAAGACTTTCAGGACTTTGAAGTTGTCAGTTCGTGGATAAAAAGCAGCTGTAATTTGGGCATTTTAATCTAATGAGAGAGTTCATGCAAGGTTTTTGAACAGCAAAGATTATCAAAGGGCCGTCACTAAAATAGACCCTTTGCCCTTTCTAGCTTAGTTTTAGCTACCGACCTAATAACACAACTGAAAGAAAAAAAAAGCCTGAAACTGAGAGAAAAGTTCTTAAAATTACATCGGTGCTTGATTTCTAATATGCTCGCTGCCGTTCTTAAAGTTGCATCATCGTGCGCCAGTCTGTTGAAATTTTTCTTTTATTTTACCTTTTAAAAGGATAAAATGCCGTAATGGGATTTTTCCGCTACCTTAGTTTTTAGAACACCTCACGGCTCAGAGTTCACCGTGTTTAGATAAAAATAATAATAATAAAACTTGTTGTGAAATTGGCTGTAAACTACTTATACCACGCGCTCGCGCACTTGCGTGTGTCGTCGCTGCTCTTCCACATCCTTCCACGCCGATCCACGATCCACGCCAAATACTAATAATGAGAGACGACTGGGGACGAGTCAGAGTTGCTCAAGATGGCGACCAACATTTCGGGGATTCCGGTTGTTGACTTCAGCGCGATGAGTTTGCAAAACGAGAGTTCCGTGAGGGAAAATAGTGATGCTGTGAAACAGTTGGCTGATCATGTTCATCAAGCTTTTAGCACGATTGGATTTGTGTACCTCAAAAACCATGGAATTCCACAAGAAAAGGTAGCCTGCAAACACGTATAATTACAGATCACTGTACATGTGCTGTCTTATTTATGTTTAACTAAACCAAATAGATAAAAACCCTGAGGGACTCCCTTATATGAACTCGGTAGGTCAGGGTAGGGTTTTTGCACCTTTTCGGTCTGAAAACGCTTATATTACCTATCGGGTATCCGTATATGGTTTTCGACCCGGCCGCTGGCCCTGGCAATCGATGAAATTCGATAATCGATAAAATCGATGGCAAATTGAGTTTAGTCGGTAGTATTAGGTAGTATTAATATCGCAAGTCAATGAAAATCAAAGATCAAAAGAGTGGTGAGTATCAATTTTCATTGACTTGATCAATTTTTATCGATTATATCGATTGTCAATTGTAGGCTGCGAACGGCAGACGTTTCTCCTCGTTCATCACCGTTGACAGGTGTTTCGCGAGGAGGAACGTCTGCGACTCAGCAACAGAAATTCCATACTGATGATGCAAAATCTGTCTGAAATCCAGTCAGAAGCGCTAATTGGTCGACAGAGTAGTTTCATTGTTTTGCTGTTGTTAACAAATGACAGACAAAAGACAAAAGGCCCGCAAAGGTCAAATATAACCGCGATGAATCTCTAACAAAACAGTCAATATTTGTGGAATGTAGTATTCTCTAGAAGTAACATTTGAGTTTTGCTAGAACTCATTCGCAGATGAACACAACGTTTTACCAAAATCGACCAGGAGAAACGTAAAAGGGAACAAATTTGCATTTGGAACCCTATGACTACCGGATTTATTATGCAAACATTGATTTACGTCATCAGTATGGAATTCCTGCCGCTGAGTCGCAGACGTTCCTCCTCGTGAAACGTCCCTCAGCAGCGATGAGCAAGGAGAAACGTCTGCCATTTGCAGGCTATTGCCAATGGGGAAACCGGTCGTTTTGATGCAAGTTGTTAACTTCAAGTATAGTTTGGCGTGAACAAGAAAAACATTTTGGGTGAATATTATTTGTTCTTTAAGCCAAGTATGTGGTACCACTATTACACCTCAACTGAATTATAAACTTGTATCAAAACAACCAGTAACCGTCAATGGTAATCGATTAATAATGATTTCAGACACATCTGAGCTACGTATTGATTACTAAGAGTCTTACCTACTGTAATTTTTTTCTCTTCCTAAAAAGAGACGTGTCATTCAATTGCTGCTTTTCCTCTAAATGTGTCAAAAGTACAACAAACTTGAAAGTGTGTTGAAAACTTTCTTAATAAAGTCTGGAGCGTTCATTTCACAAGTCATTTGACAACTCACAATACTTAAGCAAGACTGACTTGAGTCCATGCAAACAGATGCGTAACGCGCTATTGGGCAGGCCTTGTTCTGGGTCCCCAACCAACAGAACGAATTACTGGAAATGTATTTTGAATTTCCCTTCAACCTGATGGGCAAATTGGCAAAGGCTTTTTTACAGTGTGACTACTATAACCGGGGCCACCTTGACAAATTTAACCAATAGGATTACAGGAAAATAACAATACATTCCGAGCTAGTCATCTTTACCACAACAACATGAATTGAAATAAACCAATTACAACCTACAGAGTTAGACGTGACCTTACCCGCTGAAGAAAGCCTGTGTTTCCTGAGAGGTCCGTTAGAGCAAATGATGAGCTGAAAAATGTAAACGCTAGTTATATTTTGACTTGAATTCGCATGTTAATGCAAAGCCCAGCAGTTGTGGCAAGGAAATTGCTGGTAGATGAAAAAATAACAGCTTGTGTCAAACAAATGTGTCTCCAGGGTGTTGTATGTAAAGTTTCAAATAGAAAAAAAAATAGTCTGGTGAAACATTCTGTTTTCTTCAAAAAGATTTGCGGTCAACATTTGAATTTTGTGCTTCAAGTAATTTGTTGTTTTTTTATGCTGCAGATTGGCCCACAACCAACTTTCTTGGAATGTATTGTTTTTTTTTCCTGTAATCTGATCAGTTATGATTTAGTCCTTTAGTTTACAAAAATTACTTTTAAAAGTGAAACAAAGTCTTTCTATGAGCCTACTGGTTCAATAAATGGGTTTTATTATTCCATTTACTAACTAGAATTTGTGTAGTATCTTTCATTTTTGCAGCATTAATATTATATGATAACAGTGATGTTAGATAACTATTTTGCACAAACTCGATTTGTTTCAAAGTTATGTATATTTTACTTTACAGATTGATTCTGTTTTTGAGACATATGATACCTTTTTTAACTTACATGTTCAAGTGAAAGAAAAGTATGCAAAGAAAGAAGGTACTTCTCCAAATGGCTGGGATGCAATTGAAAGAGAGAGGTGGGTGAACATAAGACTGTCAATCAATCAATCAATCAATAGCCTGCTTAGCAAGTGTTTCCGTTTGGTTTCGGAGCAAAAAGAGACCGTGGAAGGGGAGTTTCGGTTTTGATCGCGCGAGAAATTAAACAGGAACCAAAAAATGAAAGAGGGAGGAGGGGGAGAGGAAGGAAGAAAATGCTTGCAGACAAACCCATTTATTTAAAAAACCTGTGTTCGCTGTGCCTGATTGACTCGGCTAGTCGAACAATATTGAGATGTGTCGATCAAGGGTTTGTTTCATACTGATAGGTCATGTATGGTACGTGACATGCATCAATAATTTCCTGCGGTTTTTGTTTACTCTGTTCGGTAAGATTTATCCTCCAAGGCAAAAACATTTTCTTTAACTTAAGGGTAGTAATTTACAGATTAAAAAAAAAAACAACTGAAGCTACATCAACTATAGACAACTGCATTGTGACTCAGTCAAAATTGCTGATTGGCTCTCCACGCTAACTTCATTAGTTGCCGGGTCAGCTTTGTTCTGAGATGATTTTACAAGAGCACTCTAGTTGTCTGTGCCATAGCGTGAACGGTAAGCTGTTCTGTCTAGCTGAGCTTTGACCTGCATTGATCATTTGAATTCATTGAGATTTCACCACTGATGCCATCCACGCATTCCAAAATACAAAAAAAATTATTTTGGTTTCACACACACACAAAGTTCATTTCCGCTCCATGAAAAGACAAACATTTTATTGACAACTGATGCCAGCAGCAAATGTCGGTGCATGAACTCAGGCATGACAGGCCAAGTGGCTGATTTTCAAAATCGAGGGGTTTGTCTGCAAGCGTTTCCTTCCTTTCTTCCCCACCCCCTCCCCACTCTTTTACTTGCGCCATTTTTCGCATGGTCTTTGACTCTTGTTCCTCGTTCTTTGCTCCTAAACCACTCAGAAACGCTTGCTACGCAGGCTAATCAACAAACTTTATTTAAACACAGTAAATGGCTCAGCAACCTGGTTTTCAGACGTGGTGTGTGATAATATATTACAATTAATAAAAATTAAGACTGGTGATTAACTAACAATAATTAGCACAAGAATTGACAATTTCATCTGTTCCTATCGACTGTCATAAACGTAACTATCTAGTTTATATGGTAATCAAGACTAATAATATTAGTAAAAAAATAGTAATAATTTGAAATACAATATAACAGCAAGAAATGAGTCATTAAAGAAATAAGATAAAAACATAATAAAAAGTTATATCCTAGGATATCACGAGTTTAAAGCTAGTGAGATCCCCCATCTCGTGTTTTATTTGACAGTGAGACTGTTAACTTAGTAATATGAGACTGTTAACTTAGCAAGCCTTTTGTGGACTATCTCAGCAGGGGTTTTCATTAAACAGTTCTAAAGGGTGGAATGACCAGGTGTCTCTCTCATTTAGGGGTGTCTGCTATGATTATTAGGGAGGGCTTTTTGGTGGATTGAAGAAGTCTCTAGTGGGCATTCATATATTTATCCAGGAGTCTCCCAGTCTCCCATACAGGTCACCTAATCTCACAGATGAAATAGACTTTTAAACGTTTCTGTGGAACATTTAGTTTGGAATTTATCTCGTTTTCTCCCAAAATTCAAAACATCATTTGATTCGTTTTCTGGGGCATTTATGCACGTCAAAATTTCTTCTATAAGTTCCAAATTTTGATGGTCTGTACTGTTTGTAAGACTTCTAATAGTGTCCTAAGTCACACCCATGGTATAATTTGGGGACACAATGGAGTTGTGTTGGGGGTTGGTTAATGGTTGAGAGCTAGCAAAGGAGAGTAAGAAAGTGGTAGAATGCAGAGGAGAGAATTTCAAGATTTTAGATCTCCAGAGGTTCTCATCCCCTTGCATTATGATAGAAATGCTCATGGGTCAAATTTATTTGGTACAGACCCCACAGGGAAAGCTGCTTCACCAACATAATAATTAAATGATTATGTTGGTGAAGCAGATAACAATAATGTGGTAGAAATTAGGCATCAATTTTGTCAACACAAGAACAAGTAAAAATACATAGTGGTGACATCGAGTTGGTTAAACGCTGAAGAAAGATATTGCTGTCCTTTAAAAGCTCTGTTTTTATGAGGGAAATGGTTTTCATAGTCACAATGATTGTTACATTGTAAGTCCAGACAAATGTTATTGTGACCAGAAGATTCTGATTGTTTCTATGCAACGTAGCTTCCCTGCATTAGGCCCTGTTAGGGTAAACTTTTGACAAGCAAAATGGCGTTGACATAGGAAAGCAGAAATGGCATTTAGTGACACAAAGATGGGTTGAAACTGCAACAACCACAGAGAAAAGCGCATACATTGTAATACAATAGTGAAATACCGACAGCAACATGGTTTCCTCCTCAATAAGCAAAACGACAGGCTTTGAAATCCAGACTAGGGATATAGGTACCCCCCCCCCCCCCCCCCTAAGAGGGCCTAGCTTCCCTCCTTTTGTTTACTGGCACTACTATTCATAGTTTATGAGTAATACTGTATTGTCAACAAAGGATCACACATTTTTTAATTTACCCAATGCTTTCATAATTATTGAAGGTAAACCATCCTCCCAATACCCCGCCTGCTTAAAATCTGGTCAGTAACAACTGGCGCCATGCTGCAGGTGAAATAAGTCTGCTTTCCCTCTTGACCAATGGCGAAACCAAACAGACTTTTAGAAAGTCTGTGTTCATAACATCATAGTCTTCATTATTTTTATAAATCTAAAATATGTAATAAAATAAGGCATCGGTAGATGGCTGTGAGAGACATTGTAGGTGGCAATAGACCTGTTTGCCAGCTTTCGTTGAAATCCAAGGTTCGCCACGATAAAGTATTGTATTTATTTGATTAAACGTCCCCTTCAATTAACCACTGCGTGTGGAAGCAAAATTACCAAAAAAAAGCTGCCCTCGAATGAACGCTGCATGTATTGAAAGAATGCGGAGTTTATTCGAGGCGGTCAACTTGGTAATTTACAACATCCACCCGGGCAGACATTTATGATTCTATCTCAGCAAAATGAATTGGAACCTTTCAATTACATAATATTCTCAAATGATTTACACTGTAACTGTTGTCAATGATTTTAAAATTAAACTCTGCCCATGAGTAAACTCCATGGTGTTTAACAGAATAAATATGGTATTTGTTTAATACATATGCTTTTCTGTTTTATTAGTTTTCTATTTTACCTGTTATATGTATTTTCTTTGAAAGTGCAAATTGTCCTGTTTTTTTTTTCGTAGCACTAACCCTGACAGGCCTGGTGATCTTAAAGAATCATTTGATGTGGGAGCTGTCTATGATGAAAATTTTGTAAGTTAATGGCAGTTGTTATGCTAGAACAGAATAAAATTGAAAAACAAGTTAATCAGGTTTTGTTCAGCTCACTTATTTATATTATTATACATTGTACTCACTATCTGTCTTCTCATTGGCTAAGAGCCTACAGCTAATTTTGGAAATCAGTGATGCCTACAGATTAGTTAGTTATCTGCTAGCAGATAACTGACTAATCTGACTAAGTTTTTTGCTGAAGGTGACAACACCTGAAATCTACCTGAAACATCTAACAGATTCAAGTGTGTGTATGGGACCAAAGACCTCTTTCATAATGGTGGCCTATTAATCCCTTTACATAATCAGCGTGCAAAGAAAATCATTTTTACAGCTTGCCATTTGGGCAAGCTGAAGCTAGCAGTTACTAGCCCAAACGTCATTTCCGCTAGCCCTAAAAGCTTTTTGATGAGCAGAATTGATTTCACAGTTCTTCTGTTATTCGAATTCCTCAAAAAAACATCACTTGCCCGTTGGGCAAGTTAAAAACAGATTTTTACTAGCCCAATAACAAAATCCACTAGCTCTGGGCTGTCGGGCACTACTTTCTTTGCACGCTGATAATGATAATTAGCCTTCCCTTCAGATGATGTTCCATATAATTTTACCCTCAATAACTCGAACTTTTTTCTATTTCCCTTGAAGGTTTGAATTTTCGGGAGTCGACTGTGATTATTACTGGACATGATTATTAATATTGTTAATATTATTTATTAATTGATCAACACCTCTTTGTTACAGAACTGGCCTAATACTGATGTGCCAAACTTTCAAGCCAATGTGATGTCTATTTATAAATGTTTATCAGACCTTGCTCTAAGGGTGCTGTCTGTGATGGCTGTTGGCCTTGGATTGGTAAGAAAAACAACGAATAGCAAAAGCTTTCACAGTTTTTCTTACCCCTGTGTTTTTCTCTTGCAACTAATCATCGCTTGAAAGCTCACTTTGTTGAAAATGGCTTTGTATGTGTATCAAAGTATTTTCATCAGCAATTATTCTTGTATAGGCCACAATGTGATTGAAAGAGACAACATATTTGTTGCCTCTTGCTGTATGAGTCATCTATGCAGCTATTTTGCAGGCTTGTCCCTCCCTCTGAACTCACCTCGAAACCAAAGAACATCACAGCATGGATTTCTACATTACAGAGTGACCCCCTATATAAAATCTTAGCTATGCCCTTGTCATTAATTGATTAACGCAAGTATACATATGTGACTACTGTATTTTCTTGAACTTATAAGTCTGAGAAAACAGCTGACATTTTCCAACACCCCAACCGTTTTCCTTGTGAAATGACTGCCGAGGAACGGTCACAGAAATTCCATAATGGTGACGTGTCTCAGCTACTCAGATCTGGGTAGTGCTTCTGACTGGTTGAAGCAAAATGTCAGCTGTTTTTTTCAGGCTATAGATGTAAAAGCCACCCCTTAAAAGAAGTGTGGTTTTCACGAACAGTAAATGAACGTGGAATGATGAAAAAGTAATTGATTTTCCTTTTTTTAAAAAACAGAACCCAGATGCATTTGCCTATGCCTATGAAAAGAGGGGAACATTGTTAGGAGGGACTCAGTTAAGGTATAATTTCTACCCCATGATAACAGATATTACCAAAGTCAAACCAGGTCAGATTCGTTGTGGAGAACACACGGATTATGGTGGGATTACACTACTGATTCAAGATGAAGTTGGAGGACTGGAGGTTAGAATGTTACAATGCTTCTAACCCTTGGCCTGTTCCAGGTGTTCAGATAGTGGGGTGAGGCGCAAAGTCAGAGAGAGCGGGGAAAAAAATAAGGAGGACATCTCCTTCCCCACCCCAACCCCTCGCTATTTTTCTCTCCTCACATCTCTTGGTGCCGTGCCCACAATCTGAACACCTGGAACAGGCTGTTTTAACCTTTGTTTAAGCGTAAAAATGTTTTACAGCAAAGAGCCCAGAAGTGTCACCACTTTTGATTTATTCAAATTCTTTCCTGCAGATTTCATCCAATCAGAAGCCAGCTGAAACTGTCCTCGACTTCTGATTGGTTAAAGTCTGCATGAAAGACCGTTAGTTAATTCAAGGAGGTCGCACTTTGGCCTCCTTGATGCAAGACCTTTTCCATGAAGAAACAATAACTTTTATATGAAAATTCAGTTGTGGGGAAAATTTATACCACCCAAGTCATTGACACTACAGTAACTATATAGTGATGCTCAATTGTGCGGCTTTTCCAAAAAAAAATAATAGAGGATTAAAATAATTAAAATTAAGTCAGTTTAATCTTTTCTACATGACAATCTTGTTGCTTGAACAGTTTGCATCAAGAAGCTGTTAACATATTGTTTCAGTGGCTTGTATTGACATTGTTTTCTAACTGAAAAATAACATGTACCAAGGAAGGTTGTGCATCTTTCTCTAACTTACTAGAAAGCCGAGAGGCCAGTTTTCTTAAGAAGGCGTTTTGGTTTAATTCAGGTAACTAATATTGAAGGACAGTTTGTGCCTGCCAGACCCATGAAAGGAACGGTACTGGTGAATGTTGCAGATTTGATGGAGAGATGGACTGCAGATAAACTCAAATCAACGGTAGGTCATTTGAACTGCTCCTCAAGCTCATCATTTTGTTTATTCGGTTGCTTTCGAGAGTGAAAACGGGCAGAAGAGTATGGAACAGTTCTTTAATATTAAATACGTTTTCTTTTATCCCCAGAATTACGAGTTTCTTTTCGTTCAAAAAGTCATGGCGCTCGAAACAAGTTGTTTTGACAAATGGCACCCACAAGTCCGCATTTTCTGTTTCCAGACTCTTAAAAGACTTTTGAAGTTAACTGTCAATGAATACTGGATTTAGCATTTAACTTTAAACATTGAATATGATGACCTTAGCTTTGAAGTACTTTGCTTATTGTGCAAATTTATCTCGTTTTACCCTGGTCAAGGCCTGAACAAGCTCTAAGGGCTCTTAGGACGTAATGTACATTATCTTCCCTTATTTTATTCACTCACTTTGTTTGAGCTTCGGACAATGTACTGTGACTAATTGTAGCATTCTACAACTTCACATAGTAAAAGCTTGCTTCTTGTAGCACAAATACGTAAGAACAATACTGACCGAGGAAATGCCTGGTTTCTACTGAGAAGAATTTTAAAAGCATGTTTGCATTGACAGTTACGATTACATCGAGACTTTTCCCGTGGAATAAGGCCTTTAATCTAGAAAAAATAAAACTGCGTCAGTAACCACTTTTTCTCGAGATAAGCTAATGGCCTTACCCTGACAAACAACAATCACGAAAGCTACCGAAAATGTCTGAAGTTTCTGCATCCCACAATAAAATAACTAATCAATAAATTGGCACTGTGATATTCCTCGCGTAAAAGACTGCAAGCGGTGAGTCGCGCGGGAAACAAGTATAGCCAAGCTGGAACCAAAAGATCTTTGCAAGCGGTCAACATTCGCCGATTTTTAGTGCTCTGACGTCATAGATTTATGGTTGCCCACTCTGAGACTTTTGGCGGGAAACAGTTTTATTGTCAGACGTCAGATGACCTTGAAGTAAAAAATGAGGCAGCGCATTATTGGGAAAAATGCCAGCAATCCCAGTTATATAGAGGATATTACACGGTGGCGCGAAGATATGAATTTTATTTTCGAGTGGCAAAACAATATTTTACGAACGAACGCAGCGAGTGAGTAAAATATTATTTTTGCCACGAAAAAATGAAATTCATATCTTCAAGCCGCCGTTTAATGTTCTTTTTATTATATAGATAAAAAGACATCGATAAAATAATAGAGGGAAATGACCGAAATTACGTCATCGATAAACTCACGTGTGAGATTATGGAAAATAAACCACTCGGGTCCCGGATGTAGTTTTTATTAATTTTACGAGTGGTATATTTTCCAGTAAAACACTCGTGTCTATATAATAAATAACATTAATGTTTTGGCAACAGTTTTTTTTGAAGCAACATTGGCCTTACTATAGTTACTCTTCATTATTTATACAGGTTCATCGTGTGCTTATACCGGAAAATGAAATCAGGAGACGTGTTCCACGACGCTCCTTAGTGTTTTTTGTTGATCCTGATCACGAGGCAGTTATTACCTGTCTGGACGGCTCTAATAAATATCCACCAATCACATCAAAGGATTGGATTAGCAAGAAACTTGAAGAAACATATAAATATTGATATGTGAATTATGGCATCTAACAAGTCTTCTATAACAGGTCTAGATAGCAGCAACAATATAGATAGTCGTATAAACATAACAACTTTCTTTAATTTTCCAGACATGTTTCGACGGTACATCCGTCATCTTCAGTGTTACATATTTTGAAATCGCCGTTGAATTTAAAGCGCGCGCGAACTTGCTAACCGGTTATGTAAACCTATTGATGTAAGGTTAGTCTTTACTACTTTCAAGTCAGGAATCTTTTTAATGTGAAAGATGCTGTCCCTGAGGGGTTACGCACGCGTGTGGTCTATAAATTTTCGTGTGCAAGTTGTAATGCTTGTTATGTTGGTGAAACCAGCCGACACTTCTCCACACGAGTGCGCGAGCACTTACTATCAGACAGGTCTTCGAACGTTTTTAAACATCTGCAGGGTTCAGAGTTTTGTAGAGCATCCTGCACACCGGATTGCTTCGAGATCCTGGACTCTGCAGCCACTAAGTACCAAGTGAAGCTTAAGGAATCCATGTTTATAAAATGGGAGAAGCCCGATCTCAACCAGCAGGTGAAACACATTAACCTGACTCTTTCCCTGTAAAGAACTAAGCGTCTTTCATTTAAGACTTTGTTTTAGTACGCAATATTGACAACGCAATGTAACTAACTTTGTAAGATCGCGCGCGCTTTAAATTCAACGGCGATTTCAAAATATGTAACACTGAAGATGACGGATGTACCGTCGAAACATGTCTGGAAAATTAAAGAAAGTTGTTATCTTCTATAACAATAGTTAGTGTACACTTCTTGTGGTAAATCGTTGAACTGATATATCAAAATTATGCTGCAGATTTGGACTAGAAGCATTTCTACTATTGTCAAAAGCTAGCAGACTAAGGACAAGGGAAACCTCGTTACCGTGGCATCTCTACTTCCTGTCCACTGGTGTGAGAGAGAGGCGGGAAGAAGAGAGGCCCTTTTAACGAGTTTGAGACAAGGGACAAGGGAACATTGTTTTTTCAAAGAGAAACATTGACATGAAAATGCGTTAGTTACTGACTATTCTATGTAGACTACTCGTAGTCCCTTGCTTTCTGCGCGTTTCAAAATTTTTTCGTCCGCCCGTCAAAGAAGAGAAGAGGAGAAGAATCCAAACAGTCTGAAGGAATTTAAAATTAGTTATAAACTAGCAAAGACAAAAACGACTTGAGTTTTCCGTTTTTTTTTTTTTGACAGACAAGCCCTCCTTAAGGAAACAGGACGGCTTGTCCGTCTGAAATGTCGGTAAAAGTGAATTCTGTTTTGTCCTTGCTCTCTTAGTATTAATGTAAATTTGTCTTAGATTAAACAGCAGGATTTGGATGTTGTCATCTTATACAGCTATTTCGAGAAAGGTTGTCGGAAAAAGTGCACGCGACAATCTCGAAAGGTATTGTGGGTGGTTTTGAGTTCACTCTTCTTCAAAGAAATTTGAGGGAATGGCACGAGAGGCCATGGAGGTATGTTTGCGAGTGCTAAGGAAAGTACAAAAGTAGGTTCGACAGCTACAGTGTCAGGAACAGTGAATTGATCGTATCCCATATTACCTTTCGGGATTGTCTCGTGCATATTTTTTACAACAACCTTCCTCGAAATAGCTGTATACAGCTATTTCGAGAAAGGTTGTCGGAACAAGTGCAGACGACAATCCCGAAAGGTTTTGTGGGTGGGTTTGAGTTCACTGTTTTTCAAAGAATTTTGAGTCATGCACGAGAGACCATGGACAGTGTTTGCGAGTGCTAAAGAGAAGCAACAAAAGTAAGTCCGACAGCTACAGTGTCAAGGAACAGAGAATTGATTAAAACCCAATCCAACTTTTCGGCATTGTCGCGTGCACATTTTTTTCCGACGACCTTTCTCGAAACAGTTGTACTAACCCTGAAGAAAAACAAGGGACTGCTCGTAGTCTATACCTTTTCTGAGCATTGAAAGTCCATCCAATGGAAACTCAGCCGGTGATCCGCCATTTTGGATCACGCATGACGTCATATCGTCCGACTTAAAAACACTGGCGGGAGGCTTACATTGGCTGAAAAAATTGGCATGGTTGATATTTTCCATAGACGAGACCGGAACGAAATCTCACGAGATGCAAAATGGTGGATCGCAATACTGTATTCTTACAATGCTTGGAGATAAATATGGACTCGGAAGAGTTAAAAACGGTCACCACTAAACACAATGTCATTTGTTATTAAAACAAAATAATCTTTTTGCCCAAGTGACCTTGTACCTTAGTTGTCTCGTTCGCTTAATAGGAACAAATTTTGAATTTTGATCGGGCAAAGTCGAGCCAAAATTAGGATTTATCGCTAATCCGTTAAAAATTAATAAAAAATAAAACAGAAAATATGTAATGAATTGTTTTAGGTGTATTATGGTTGCGTGGTAGTTGTTAAATGCAGACGAGCATACGTTTTTCTTGATTTTTTGAAACTTCTGCTTACAAATAGTGTCCCAAGAGAGAATAATCTCTCTTGAACATACGTATGCAGTACGTTCAAACCAGACGAGCACCACGAAAAGCTCTGTATGCGGGCGAAACAGACACGAACTGGCTGTCAAGTTCTGGTAAAGGGGTAAAGGGGAAGAACCACGGGATCCTTAGAAAGCTGTTTCTGGCCCTCATAAGCCGTAACAAGACATTTTTTTAATGAAAATAATGGAGGAATAACAACAAACTACAGGATAAAAAGACTTCTTTTTGGCGAAATACAACTGAATTTTAAGTGAAAGAGACTTCTACATAGACTGCTACAGGGCTTGTTTTCAAGCTTAAAAACGTTAACAAAACGAAAGCGGTCCTGAATCTATATATAGAGAGTGCGTTTACAGTTGAATTTTAAAGGAGAATGTATGGAGTAAAGAAAACACGCCCCAACTTTTATAAAGATTCACAATAAAAAGTGACAGCGTGTGTTTGTGTTGTATTTTTTTTATTCTCGACCTACCTTTCTGTCGCTCTTGATGCACAAAAAGACGTTACAAATTAATCTTTAATCTTTATTGATAAATAAGTACACAAAGCACAAGTTAACGATAATAAGATGCCAAAGCCAGAGGCTTACATGGCGTAGGTCAGAGAGTTACAATGTGCTGCTAAGTTACAATGAGAATTAAAATTAATAATTACAAGATTAACAGAGAAAAGGCAAACTATTACAACATGTAAAGAACTATTACTGCATATAAAGCAAAATAAACAAAACAACGGAGGACCAAAATTTACGTGTTCCTGATGATATGCATGCATGCTACCCTATTTTCGGAAATTAACGTTCCATGAAATGAATCGAAGGTGCTGGAAATTAACGCAAATTAACTACTATTAACTACTATTAAACTACTCAGTACATACCACAAATGATCCCCAGACCGCAAATGATCCCAATTGTCGATCGCAAGTGATCCGGTGAAAAGTAGAGGAATGAAATGGCTTTTAGGCATGGATGGTGAATATGCTGAGAACTTGAACAACGCGTAGAACAATGAAATGAATAATACTTTAAATACCCGAACTTTTTCTTTTGGTATTTTTTTTTTCTCCTTTCTATCATACATTTGATGTTTCGTTGGTGTGAAAATTTAGGACTGGAGGAAGGAAACCTGTCTTTCATTTTAATGCCTAGGAACAGGGAAATATGAGCACTGTATTTATCACTCTGTGGAGCTTTACACGTTAGTTAACAATTACAGA
>NC_133204.1:38562322-38584822 GCF_958299795.1 Porites lutea
CCTCAATGGATAGAAAAATGAGCCCGCAATACATTCAGGTGATGATGGTCAGCGTATACTCTAGTTTGACAGCTGTCAATTAACCTTCATTAGAATGGCGAATATTCGAATTAACAGACTACGAGTGTGAGTAAGACATATCCGTCCGGCTTGTAGTGGAAAATGACAGATCGTGTACCTGAGCGAACCTGAGCCCAAGTTAATCTATGCACATATCCCATTTTGACAGCTGTCAATTGACCGTAATTTGGCTTGCCAATATAACTTTAAACGACTGTCAGTCGACTGACAGCCCAGCCCGGGGTAGTTTCGTTTTTATGTTGAATTGGTAAGTGTGACATATTATATCAGCTTATATGTAAGGTAAGGTAAGGTAAGGTAACTTTATTTAAACACGTTATTTCCTTCAGGTATACATTTACATCGAAGTATAGAAAAACTAACTTTCTAACTAATCTAAAATCTAAGATAAAAACTAAAATAATAAAGATGAAAAGAAAACACCTGCTTTTCAAGGAGGCCGTGTGTAAAAACAGAAAATCGCTAATTAAATTATTTGTCAATCGAAATTTACGTCTCTTAATTTTCCCTTAAATATACTAGGGGATGTCAATTGCCGCACCTCCAGAGGCAAGCCGTTCCATAACACACTTCCGCTGTAAGAAAGACTTCTTTTATAAAATTCAGTACGGGGTTGTGGAACAGCGAGCTTGTATTCATTCTCTCTAAGATTATAACTGGTTAAATCACAGCGACGAACAAAACGCGAAGTCAGATATATGTAGGGGCAAAACGACTGATCTTTGATCTGAGCCCGCGAGATGGTCATGTGATAATTGTCAGCGGATGTCTGTTTTTGACAGCTGTCAATCTAATCGTACTCATACGGATGGCTTACAAAACTGAAAGGCTAGTCAAGTTGTGCAAGATCTATTGTGACATTTGACATCGGCTTACATGAAGTGTGTGTACGGGTGGGCGTACTCTACGTCATAACCAAATTTTCTCGGATGGATAGTTTACCAAATTTTGTTACCCATGGTGCTCCGCTGCGCGCGCTTCGCGCGCGGGAGCTCCGCTAAAATCCAACTAGTTGGTCAACAATATCGCGACAAAACAACTTTAGCCAACAAAACGCGATTCACCCATAAATCGATGGGAAAAAACGAGGATCCGTAATTTACAGTACGGACCGAAAAAACGAGGCTAATAAGATGTTTATTATATATCTTCCTCCAGTTTGGGGGACCGGAAACAAGTGCAGGACGCGCTATTTGACAATCATTTGACAGGCGTCAAGAAAGAAAGTTTTTATTGGCTCACGAAGACAAAAGCACACAACAAAGGGTTTCCGAGAAAGTGAAAACAAACTCGCCATGTTGAAAATGTTTATTTGGTCAAAACTAAGAGCGCTGTAAGTTTTAGCTCTTTAATATAACGCTGGAGTATTTTGGAAACCGGGCACTGTCTTTCTCGAAGTCATTTCCCTCTTTCCTCCGTTGGTCCTTGTAAAAAAAGAACACTGCAAAAGGCAACGACGCTTTTCAAGGTAAGTTTGTTGTTATTATCGAAGGATTCGCTCGTTAATTTTTTTGGGAAAACCTCTCGAATTTCTGCCAGTTCATTCACGTCTTCAAGCGTGATCTGCGTTAAAATTTTCAAACAAGGACCATATTTTCTTGGTTACGATTCAGTTTCTACATCAGCTTCGTTCTCATTCAAACAAAGCTAGGTTAAAATCTGCAAAGGCAAAGTCAACATCCCAGTCCTCAGGGTTTATATTTACAGACATATTTTTAAGTATATTCGGTCAAAACTAAGAGCACTGTAAGTATTCACTCGTCAATGTGACGCTGGAGTCTTTTGAAAACTGGACATTGTGTCTGGCTCAGAGTCGCTTCTATGTTTCTTTCGTTGGACTTTGGAAAAACACTGACAAAGAAGCTCGTCAAGATGATCGGGTGCAGGCATGTTTGTTATCATATTTGTCGCAGGAATTACTTATTTTCTCTTAGGCAAAACATCTCGAATCTCTGCCAGCCGACTTTCGTCTTCTTAACTGTGTACTACGATAAAATTTTCAAACACTTACTAGAATCCTCTTCGATAAGATTACGAATTAGTTTCTTCATCGCCTTCGTTCACAAATTAAATGTTTTGAAGGACAAAGTCAAAATATAAGTCCTCAAGGTTGACATTAATTTCAACTTTTTTTTCCGAGGAAAAGAGATTTAGAGCTCCGAAATGAGCATTTGCTTTGAAATTTTGGTCCGTATAGCAAGTTACGGACCGCACATTGACCAATCGCATGGCAAAAACAGACTCAGCCATATAAAAAAAATTATAAATATTATTAACCCTATCTTGGATTGTGGTAATGTTTTTGGTCAAGGGATCAAGGTCGGTGTTACTTTTTAAACTCACCACAGACTTGTATCGGTCTGATGTCCATCTCTGCATCAAGTCAGCAATGAAAACTAACACTGCTCCTCTCATGGGTGTGGCGGATACAAACTGTCCATCAACATTATTGATCACCTGAATACATACATACATGCTATTTAACTATGTTGGCATAAAACAAAAGGCGATTTTGAAGTAATATGAAACATTCTTCTGGGCTTAAGAGCGTATATCATTTATAGGAAGGCAAGGAGCATTTTCTTGCAGAGCGAGTATGTAATTTTGTTGAAATTCCCAACGCCATATACTCTTCAAATGCGTTGAAACTGGAGTGTTTTTAAATTACGGCTTTCACTGTCAAATCCCTGCTCATTTGCCTCGAATATATCTTTTAATTCTAGGTAAATACAGCTCCACCAGCTACAAATTGCGTCCACACAGGTAAAATAAATATTTGATGACGTAGCGCAGTAACTCTTGCCCAAGGTGTCTTTTAGAACCTTTTTTGGCCGTCTTTTTTTTTACCATATATTTTTTTTACCCACAGGCTTGTTTCTCTTTATTTACAATGCTGCTGCCTTACACCCTCACGATAAATGCATTTTTAGTATAAAACGTAATGCGGATAGTATCAAAACTAGGTTTTCTATCTCTAACCTCCATTCCACCAACATCATCTTGAAACAGCAGTGTAATCCCACCATAATCCGTGTGTTCCCCACAGCGAATCTGACCCGGCTTGATTTTACTAAGGTCTGATATCATTGGGTAATAGTTGTACCTTAACTGGGTACCACCTTCGGAGGTGCCCGTCTTTTGCCAAGCAAAGGCAAACGTGTCTGGATCCTGGATGAGAAAACAAAAACAGGTAAGGCCGAAGAATGTTTTTGCATCATTTGAAAAGTGTACATGAAGAAAAATAATAAAGCATTGAGGCAAATCAATAGCTGTCTTGAGACTAGAGCACGGGCTTATAGTTAAACAATTTTGTGCTCTTGCTATCACCGGCCTGCTTATTATGTCATATACAAAAAAGCGTGAATCGTAACCTGTTTTATCGAAAAAAAGCGTTATCGTTTTTTTCGGGCCATGCATGGCGACGAGCACGTTGCATTGTGGTTTGCATTAGTCTCGCCTGGCCGCCCCCACTCAGATGATTGACGGAACAGAAAAAAACAAAATCCCTTTGAAGTTTCCAAAAGGCGAAGCGCAATACAACGAATTTTCGCTGTTATGCGTCAAAGGTTACATTTTTGAAACGAAAGAACGATTCCTCGTCGCAGTAAAATTTTGCAGCCTCAAGGCGTTCTCAAATTCAATAGTGAATTTATATAATAATACTAATTCGTACACTTACGCACTGCGTGAATTTGCGATTTTTAGCTTCTTTTTGGGAAACACACCTTTTGCCTCAGCTTGCCCTGTCCATGGGGGCGGGGCTCTATGGAGGCTTTTGTACATGAATTTGCTGGCCTAGCCATGGAGTTTTTGCAGCTTTCTAAAGGAAATTTAAGAAATCCCCGGGGGGCTAGCCAGGCATGGAATTGACTATAAGCCATATTTCTCGAGGTTTTCACGTCTACCTCCATTTGGTAAACAGCTGTCTTAATTCAGATGTGGTGACCAATGTGGTGCGGGTTCAAATCCCTGCGTCGACGCCATATGTGGGTTGAGTTTGTTGCTCCGAGGGGTTTTTCTCCGGGTACTCCGGTTTTCCCCTCTCCTCAAAAACCAACACTTCCAAATTCTAATTCGACCAGGAATCAGGTAGACGAAGAACCACTTTGTACCGGATTTACTACCTCCTGAATCATTATTTATTTATTTATTTTCTTTATTTATCAGATGCTTTTGCTTCTTTGTACAAAGACACTGAGAGCCTTTTCTAAAACACCCCTCTGTAACAGACCCTGTAAAATCTATATCTTCACTGGGTTCTCGGAGAAAACTTCACTGGGTTGGTTTATTTTCAACTAGGTTTTTCTTCTTAGTTGTGTACTTCCCATAAAAACGGAAAGGGGCGGTAGGCCATACATCTTTACCGGCATGAAAATTTTGAACACCTTTTACATATTGCTGTAGCGAGAAAAGCTAAACTATTTATACTTTTTATACAAGATTGATTACCTGTACCCTACGTAGTTTGTTTTTGTCCATGGTAATAACGTTTTATATTTTTGCTTCTTTTAAACAAATAAGAACAACGAAATAAACTGGTCTTGTAAAAGTAATAATAGAAAGTGACCGGGGACGCAAAAAATCAGCCGGGTAGAAACAAACTATTCGCCGGGTATCGGGGAGGCTAAATTTTCACTGGGTAGACTTAAATAAACCACTGGGTAGGGTTTCACGGGGTCTGTTACAGAAGAGTGTTCTAAATGTACTGGCTATAAGAACGACCGAAATTTCACGTGGCTTACACACTTCAGTGAAATCTAAGATTGTTTTCCTTTCGTATACTTAGACCTTTGGATTGAATTACATTTTTAATATCATAGGTGACGAATTACTCCTTAATTTTGTGCGCGAAATTTCAGCGTTAATTTGTAATTTCACATGTAAAATTACAAAATTGCCATGGCAACCCTTCCGTACGTCTCAGTGTCCAGATAGCGACGAAGTTTTAAAAATGCCGTGAATGAAGATGTCAGGGCAGAAAAAGACGCTTTAGAAAACCTGAACACACAAGAGAACATCAAGAAGGATTCTAACAGGTATTTTACCGAAAAAGTCTGAAAAATTCTGAACTTTGTAAGCCAAATTTAAGGTCTAAACATTTGGGAGAGTGGAGTTCTCGATCGCTACGATCCAGAAAAGGATAAACATGGCCGATAAACATGTCAAAAATCCAAGTTTGCTAACGTAATTCGTCACCCATGATATTAATGGGTAATCAAATGGTATACTCGTGAAATTGGGGAATAATTTCACTCGTCACCATTTGATTACACATACATACAGGATATTTTTATAAATAAGACTGCAAACAGGTTTTTAATTTATTCATATTTTATTACCAGTGGGATCTTTTTAATTATTTTAATGTTATGAATTGTAAAGCGCTTTGGTCAATTAGTGGAGTTAGCGCTATATAAATTATGTTATGTTATGTTATGTAAATACGCAAATCCTTTCCCTCATAAGATCATAATACTAAGAACTATAAAATCGATCGTACCAGATCAAGGCTTATGGCTATGACAGACATCATCCTTGAAGCAAGGTTTGTCGTGTCCTCGTAAAAGGTTTTCACAGTGTCTTGAAAGTTTGGGACTTCCTCATTGGGCCAAGTCTGTAAAACGACAAGTGACTACTGATTATTGAGAATGCTACATATACGTTAGTGTAACTTCGGTGCGGCAAATCAGAGCCAGGCAGAAATTGAGAATTAATAACAACTCCTGTTAGTCAAATGCACAAGTAGCTTATGACTAAATGACGTCAGTTTGCCGAGAGTCTGCGAACAAGATCTTTGTGATCATTCAAAAAACCCTCCCTAATCAGATTCTGGTTTCACTGGAAAACGACATCTCTACATGGTAGTTCAGTTTGAGAGAAAAAGGAATGCGATTTTGAGCATAGAATAAGGTAACTAAGCTATGGAGATTTTTCTTAAGAGTGCTGAATTTCCTAGATGACTGGAACACAGATCCGCTGAAACTGATACACAGTTTTGCGGGCGGTCAGCGGTAACTCGCGTAACGGCGCGTGTTTTAAATTAGAGAAACAAACATGGCGGCGAAAAAGCAATGGTACACGGAAGACGATTTCTCAAAATCTACTCATTTGGCAGAATTTTTACTTTTATCGTATTTTAAATGATGAGAACTTTAAAATGGAAGTTGAACAGACAAATTTTATGACACATTTAATAATTACAGAACAATAATATTATACCTGGATTTTTGAAAACCGGGTTAGCAAAAATATCAACTCATCCTACTACTTACCCTGGGTACCAGAGGTTTTTTCTCGCGTGTGCTGGGAATCTTCGGTGTTGGTCGAAGGCCGACACATCTTCGGCCGTAGACCGAAGGCACGAGCGGCCTATGGTGCAATGCCATTAGAAACAAGAACGAGAAGTCCGAAGACTACAGCAAAGCTGATTTAAAACAACGTGTATTGTTTTTTATAACAATATTTCGGCTGGCCATACCAGCCTTCTTCAGGTTTACAGATGTTACTATGCCATTAGAGCCCGCTGAAACTGAGACCTAGAGTTGCTTTTCCAAGGTACAATCAGCTAAGCTAAACACCGACGAAACAATGTTAATGGCTGGCACAGAATATTTTGGCGAAACTGCGGTTCAACCACGCAATCACATACCTGTAAACACCATGCGGAAATCACACAATCACACACTTTCGCGGCACTGATAAGACTATCCACAACCACGCATAATCTTCTCAAGTTTAACATAAGCGAAATATTATCGAATAACTCGGAAAAACTTAGCCTATTGCCAGATAAACACCTCTGGGCTTTTCTCTTACACTCGTCTTATTCAAGTTCCCGGGTGTAGAGTCACACGGTCGGCGGATCACCTTAGCCTTGTTTTCACACCAGAAAAAAACGAAGTCTTGGCCCGGGTCAAAGTACACCCGCTCTCACCTAATTCATTTGACTCCTAAGAGCCTGTTCCCAAAGCCAAAGACTTAGTGGTCACCTTAGAAAAGTGAACAATGTCGTACCTTTTTGTCTCAGCCCGGATCAGGGTGATTGATCTGTTAAGCCAAATGAAACGAGAATATAATACGATAGTGGACGATGCAAACTCTGCAAATCGTAATAACTTTGTCCCATGTCAGAGCTTTACATGATGCTTTCCGCGAAACTTTTCTCAAGGTGACCAATATATAAAACTAAACAGCTAAACGGCACCGAAACCAGCTTTAGGCGCGCGCTGATTTGAAATAACTGTCACTTGTGTTAAAGAAAGAATTGTGGGTGGGAAAAAAAAATTGGGAGGGGTGGGGGCAACAACAAAACAACAAAACAAGCAAAAACAAAACAAAACAAACCGACATAAGCAAACAACACAGTAAACAAGCTATTAGACAGGGGAAGTCAAGAAAAATTACAGAATGTTTGCTAACCCGGTTTTCATAACTCCGGGTAAAATTATGTTATGGATTATCCAAAAACTCGTCTGTTAAAATTTGGTCAAATAAGTTTCATGGTAATGATTAATCATAGTAAGCTATGTGCAAGTTTACAGGAAAATCTAATGAGCGAATTTCATGTAAACTGAGCAGAAGTGAAATGTTAAAGTTGTATTCAATCGTTCATGTTGCCATGGAAACTACGAAACGTCAAATTTTACCTGTCAGGTAAACTCTTTCATCAGTACATTATTCACATGCCATGTTTTAGCTTGTGAGCTGCAACCTTTCTCATGCCATGATTTGGTAAATGACATATACTCACAAACTGCCAAAACTGTGTTCAGCCACCTTAACAGTCAGTTGTATGTCGCGGATTCGGGTTGGTTCAAATTGTGTTTCTGAGTGGTTTCTCGCAGAGTTTCCGGGGCGCTGCCCAAAAACTTTTATCTTGATCGTAAAACAATGACTGACACTTACATAATTTTCATCTTCCAGTCCACAGAAGTCAAACGATTCCTTGAGGTCCGCTGGTCTTTTCATATTGCCGGTGGCTCTACAATTTGACACACAGGTTCGGTGAAGTCATATTAGTTATTAGTTATTGTTTACATTTTTAGTTATGTCCAAATCTGTGAAGGTTTGCACTATGGGCTGGGTTGTTCAAAGCAGGGTTAAGATATCCCAGGGTCAGTGCAAAATTTCGATTCAGATATGAAAGCTTTAAAAAGCAAATCAGTTAAGTTTTATTCTTTTTGTCCACAATTTAATGATTTGATGCTCTAACAAGAATTGAGAAAATTATTCTGAAAAATGCTTTTGAACAAAAGAAATAGAAACGTGGGTTAAAGTTTTACACAGGGTTAGCGCTAATCGGCCTTCGAACAACTGGGCCCAGCTGCAGGAGTCATTTCGTAAATAGATTCATTGAGAATGGTCGTCTGGGTGAACGTAGTCCTGAATGAAGTGTTGTTGACAGTGACCGTCTGACGTTTTGACAACCTCTGCAGTAGTCATCTTCAGAGTTAAAGTGAGTTGTATCACGTCAGTTGATGGTATTAAACTCTGGTTATTGAACTGATTGTTCAGTTAAGTCGCGATGTTATTGGTCGCTCACTGTCAGTCGTAGAAAAAAAGAAGCGTAAACTTTTCGCATTCAAAAATGTAATAAGTCGTTGTACAGGGCCGGTAACTGCTGACTACGATTCAGTGACGTTTATGTATGTTGGCACTTGCGATTTTATCGGCCTGATATGTCATATAAGCATGAAACGTAACCTGCTTTGTCGAAGAAAATAAAGAGGACAAAGAGTGATTTCTTGCATGGAAGAATTAAGAATTTGTTCATGCTTAGCGTGCGTATATCAAGTTATGGATGCACGCAGGAAGTTTGGAGAGCACGAAAGATGCGTAAGAGTTGCACGAGGCGATAGCCGAGTGCAACTCTAGCTTCTTGAGTGCTCTCCAAACTTCCCGCGTGCATCCATAACTCGATATACGCACGCTAAGCATGAACAAATTCTTAATTCGACACACATATGACGCTCATTTATCTGACGTATTAAGTTACCCAGTTCACCTTCATGTCATACATGCAGCACACCGAAGACTAGCGTCGAAAAGAAAATGGAAAATTACTCGCATCGAGCAACAAAAAAATTATCGACGCCAGGCCACGCTCATTTTTCTGGCACAACATGTCACGCTTCGCCTTCATGTTTATGTAGCACACGGATGACCACAATTACCCTTTTTTTGCAAAATTTCTTTTGATTGGAAAAAACAAATTCATATAATGACAAGCAACGACTTGAGCGTAATAGATTTTTCCTTGTTCACGAAATGAATCATACGGTATTTTGCCTCTGACCCTCAGAATTATCGCTTATCTTACTTGCAGACTTTACGGACATTACGGACACACGACAGGACTGCATAGTGTTTCATATTTTCTTTGGAAACTGTAAACACAATAATTATTGAATGAGCTGAGTATCATTCGAGAGCTAAGTTCAATAATTACTTTATTATTCATTTAAAGTATTTCTGATTTCTTTACAAGCTTACCTCCTCGTAGACTTTCTTCAAATTTTTTGCCTATTTCTCAGCACGATTTTATGATAAAAAGATCAAGCAATGTGTTTAACGTAATCTTGCGTTTCTTGTTCCCAGCTATTTTGTCTTCGGATAACCCGTGATTATTGCCCAAGTAGCCTCGTTTCCAGGCAAATATACAACTAAGTGGCGGACACTTGGGTCTCTACTTTTTGGACTCCTCATTTCAAAAGGAGGTTTAATTTGAAAGAATTTTCTTCGGTAGAGGTATATAATTCGAGTAAGAATACCTTTCGCTTTCAAGCTTATCCCAGCCATTCTTCAGGGTCGTTCCGGTTCTCTTTGCATACTTCTTCTTTACATCAATGTTCAAGTTAAAAAACTTGTCATAAGTTTCGAAAGTAGTGTCAATCTGCAAGATCATAGATACATTAACAAAGTGAACCACAAAGTGATTTAACAAATACTAGAGACATTGTTTCCTCTATAAAATTATCCAACAGACAAATAATCGAATTAGGTAGAAATTAGACGGGGTGATTAGAACAGGATAGACTTGCCGTTTCTTGTGGGATTCCATGGTTTGTAATATAAACGACTCCAATTGTGCTGAAAGCTTGGTATACTTGTTTAGCAAGGTCTTTAACAGCTTGGTTGCTTCGATCGGGATCCTTGACGTCCAGGCTCATTGCGCTAAAATCTACAACTGGAATTGGACATGAGGGATTGGGTGCCATGTTAAACTCTTCACGGTTGGTACAAGGAGACCCTATTGACGCTAAAAGAAAAAAAGATTATAATAAATTAGATTTGTCATGTCGGCCGAAATATTTTACGGCAAATGTATCCCTAAAATAAAGTCAGTATTCTTAATCCTCGAAGTAATAACTTATACTGGTCTCAGAAATTTTTTCCCGTGTGAGAGTGAGAAACATTTCAAGAAAAACGTAAGGGACCAGGGTAATACTAACATTTTCAGCCGGAGAACTTAGCTTCTAATCAAGACGCAGGAAACTGCAAGTCATCGCTAAACATTTAAATGACCTAATGTCTGTAATAGTAAAGAGTAATGCTGTTGCGAAGTATTTTGAAAGTTATTTTTAAGATTTGTATTTTATTTTAAGTTTCGTTTTGTTTCTGATTAAGTAGGTTAAGGTTAGTCTTGGTTTTTCCACATACGTGTTTTCCTTGATCATATTTATTTTTAATCGTCAAATGACTTGAATTTTTGCTTAGTTCACGAGTTTACTTAATGTCATTTTAGGAATATTCTTCGCTTGCCATTGTCAGCTGTAAGTTTTTCATAGGTGGTCTGCGTGTTTGTGATGTTAGAGCTGACCTTGGTACATTAGTCTCGTTGAAGTTCCTGTTTGGGTTTTTTAATCAGCGTTTTAGTTTTTCATTGCCTTGGTTTGTAGCTTCTTGCCGATCGCAACTATGTAGGTTCAGTAATACCAAAACATTACCCACACCGAGTTCATCTTGATTTTATTCCCAAGGTCGGTTAACCCAAACACGCGCAGCTTTGACTATAAAAGCCGCTACATAACTATATAGTTGAACTAGTTGGTTAGGATTGAGTAGAGAAGAAGAGTAAGAAGATTTTAAAAGATTAAGATTGTTAGCAGAGGTCGAAGATGAATAAAAACCAAGAGGTAAATCAGATTCCTCAGGCTAGTGCCTCATCGTGTAGCGGTCGAGTTGCTCGAACACACTCCTACAATACCTATAAATATTTTTGGTCATAAATTAAACGTATCAACTTTCAATTAATACATTTTGTGATTTTCTCCTTTATAATTTATTTTTACATATTTACTATTTTTTTTTTCGATAGAGTAAACACTGTTCATATATGTCAAAACAAACAGGATTTTTGAAATTATGGGATCTGGGGAGAATTTTCAGAAAGAAACATAATAATAACAGCAGTATGAATCAGAAGGACTAAAAAAGTTTGCGCTCTTTGTTCCAGTTTTTACTGATTGCCATGGGCATGAAAGGAGCCACATCAAATAATAGCTGCATTTGGTGCAAGATTCATAAAAATGAGAGGTTAGAAGGCATATTTTATTAATTTTGACATAATACCAAAAAGGCAGAATTCTAATTAAGAAAAGAAATTATTTACACTATGAGCTTTGATTTTTGCAACGTACTGCAGTAAAGTACATTTTGTCCTTTTAAGATGATAGTGAGTCATATGATACAGCCTCATCCAATATTATTTTAATTTATGATTGCAAATAGCAATATACACTGTATATTTAATGATGACTGCAATGAAGATAACTGTTTTTACTTACTGGTTTCTAGGTGCAACGCGTCACACTCCTGTGAGTACTTTCTTAATGGCGTATTGGCCAGAAGTCTCGATGATACATGGTCAAGGCCACCAGGATGCCATTCACTTCCATTTTTTAACATTCTAATTGAAAATTTGGTCTTGAATGAATTACATCTAATGCGGCGTATTACAGACAGGCTGGAAGAAGGGCTTATCCTTGACATTCTAAAATGGGATTCAGTAAGTAAAAAATATTACTCTAACAGAGACTAAGCTAAATCACAACCTATTTTCTTTTAGTTTTTGAAGGATGATAATCAGAGCAGACCAGGAAATAAAAAGTCACAGGAGGCACCTGGATGCCTTCCTAGTAGTTGTACACTCTCTAGGTGTCAGCCTTAGGGTGTACAAGACAAGTGACAAGTGGGAATGGCTTTCCTTGCTAGGGGAAGAGAAGAAGATTCTACTACGAAAGCTGCCAGATCATTTTGAAAAGATTTTGCTACCAGCAAAGGTTAACAAGACAAGGCAACTATGGATTGTAAGTAGTAATGTCAGTTGTAAAGTTGTACATTTAACTCCCTATAAGGCAAACACCACTGACTGAAGAGTACCAGGGATAACCTATAAGTGTCTGTTTTAGGGTAGTTTTACAAAACCTGTAAGTATAATGAGCATGAAACAATCCCTTCCCTCTTCTTGTCTTCTCTGTCGAACTGCAGAGAGCTTATGAAGATTTTGAACAAGGAAAGAATCACTGATGATCAAATAAAATCATTTTAAAATAAGATTGGTTTTTATCTTCTTCTGAATCAGGCAAAAAGTGAAATAATATTACACCCTGGAGTTTTTCCTTGTAAATCTTCACTGAGCTAAGAACCACTTTGGTGTTGCAGGCCGATAAGTTGGGGCAAAGACATGGTTGCAATGTCTGGGAGTGGACCCGGGTACATTCATTACACCCTACATGCACATCATGATTTTTCACGTTTCTGTCATGATGAAGAAGCATCAGGTACTTTGAGACAATTTCTTGGCCAAGGTGTGCAACATTTCTACCTTTCTTACCACAGGCAGCCAAGACGTAGTGGGTGTCAATATGTTAATATTGCCATAGACAAAATGGGATAAGTCGTCGAAACTCCCATGGTGTGACTAAAATAGTCCAAAAGTCAAAATATAACAAAACAAAGCTAAGATACCTTTAACTGAACGTCTCCTTCTTCTTCCTGGCCGGTTAAAGTGGCATTTTGTTGAGTTTTGCAAGCGTAGGTTACAAAACAAACACTGTTGACCTTTGCGCTTCGATCTGACCGCAAACTGCCAGTCCTGGCAGTTTGCGGTCAGATCGAAGCGTAAAGGTCAACAGTGTTTGTTGATGAGCGAGCGATTATTGTGTAGTTACGATGGGTTTTGTGGAGCCAGCGAGCAAGAAGCCGGAGCACACGTTACCTGCAGATTAGCCGATGGCAATTTGGAGCGGATTCGTCGATTATTCTCGGCAGGGCGGATAAAGGTTAGGCGGTGAAACGAGCGCTCCGCTCTTCATTTAATGTGTGATGCGGAGTAGGACTGGCAGGAGTGCTCTTTCCGCCCTTCCGGTGCGCTTCAAGGCCGGCGAAATTTTCCTTTTTGCAAACCGGAAATCCTATTTTCTTTCTGTAATTTCAGGTTACAATGTTAAATAGATAAATTCGTTTCATAACAATATCAATAAACAGTTTCATATGTTTGTGTCTGTACGTCTATAAGTCAAACTTGTTGGTCGTATAATGCCAAAATTTGAGTTTAATTTGAAAGTGTTGAATACCTCCTCCTTCCACTAAATATCACCTAATCGTCTTTTGCCGTTTCGTTTGCAAAAGCTTAACACTTCTTAACCTCAATTTTTACATATGTTAAAGGAGGATAAATTTTATATAACATAGCAAAAAATTAGATTGATATATATTGATATAGTGGCGTTGTACTTCTTTAAACTTTGCTTCTCGGGTTCAACGCGCCATGGCGATTCGCGCAATGCGTTGCAAATCCAGCAACCGCATGTAAACAAAATTTATTGAGGTTAGTTGTAAGGTTTTTTCTACGTTTTTCTCTCTAAAACAAAACAAGGTAAACCGAAAAAAACTGAGGGGAAACTAATTTTGAAGTTTTGAAGAAACAGAAAAACGTCTGAGATGTTTTTTTCAAAATTAAAAAGAAGCATGATGGTGATTGAAATTAGCATAATTTCACCTTGCACGAGCTGCACGCATTTATAAAATACACGTCATCTAGTTATGAAACACGATCTGCTGTCTTTTAGTTTTGCCATGGATGAGATTTTCCTTCGTGTTTTAGACAGTACTTAGTTGTTTTTCTTTTGGAATAACATCGACATTGGCGAGTAGCAGAACGAGAATATAATTCAGTGGTAGAGTCATGGAAGTAATAAAAGAAACCCTTTGAAAGAGATGTTTGTCTACTCCAACTAAACCTCCCGCAAAAATAGCAACATTTGCCTCTCGGAGACAGCGTACCAGCACAAAGGAACGAGGAAGAAGTGCAAGAATACAATTCAAGCCGCCATAATTCAGTGACAGCGGCAGTGTCTAATCTACAAACCACATCATATCGCAAGCCCTGACCGAAGTCGAAAACAAGCGACATTTCTAAGCAGAGTCCCAGTCCACTGCATCACACCTTTTTGCTCGGACGCGCTCGTTTCACCGCCCAACCTTTATCCGCCCTGATTCTCGGATTTATATATAGCGCTTCGCGTGAAGGCGCGTGGAGATGGTCCCTTTGTTTTGTAGCCGGCCTTTAATTCTTCTTTAGTGGATAGTACCTACGATTGCAAATCTCAACAAAATGCCACTTTAACCGGCCAGAAAGAAGAAGGAGACGTTCAGTTAAAGGTATCTTGCCGTCTGGGTGGCCTGTGCTCCGAACAGATATTTTACAGAAAACAGTCATCGGGTGCCCCTGGAGAATTCAGATTGATCGTTTGTTATAATGGTGTTGCCCTCTTGACAGACATTATCTGATTATTTTCGTGTTCTAGAGCTGAAACTGGAATGATATCACCTTGACTGTGCGTAACAACCTTACCACACCTAACTTTAAAAAGAATTTAAAACTTTACTTTTTAAGCCTGAATTGAATTAGCGCAGGATTCCCATAGGTTGACTGTTTGTCTATTTTTCACTAGTTTTGTATCCTTTATAGGACTGCATGCATGTAAACTTACTTTAAAATCTTAGTTTTGTATTTTGTTTTAGTATTTGCAATTTAGCCAGGACAAGGACCGAATCTAATGAGTAGACGGACTACAGAGCTGTACACATGGAAACCTTTCCATGTCGGTGTTTAGGTTATTGTTTCGTGATATATCATCCTCGATACAGGTACATTAACGAGTAACTATTACATAATTTTTAACAATTCGTCACATATAATGTGAAGTTCGTAACCACCTTAGTCTCATGTATCTATCGATATCTTGAATCATAGGTCAAGTTTAACGGTTTTCACTGACGAAGGGTTATACACCCGAAATGTCTGTTCAGTTTGCAACCATTTATGACACTCTGATATTTCCGCATTATCATGACTTCGCCGCAGACTAATTCAGGTCGCGTACGTGGCGAGCCTGTGCCCAAAGCCAGCCTCACTTGAGATTTTTGCCTCCATCCAACTCAGGTATGGGCGGGTCATGTCAGAGCATAAGAAAGAGTGCTTAGTGTGTCACGGAAATCTTTGCAATATCGCCCTAATTTGAAAGTCACAACCTATACCTTAATTTCCGGCAAATTCAGTTTGCTTCAGTTGACGTCAACACTCTTTACTTTATACAAAAGGCAAAAGATAAATTATAAAGAAGCAAATACAAACTGTATTAAAAGTACATGTTCTATGACGGACGTCTTAACACTGTCTTAAGCAGAAGTTCTGCACACGTATGCTCTCGTAAACTGTGCCATGAAAGTGACTTTAGTTCTCACGGCAAACCTAAATATTAATTTATTATTATTATAATTATTATTGTCTTATTTATTTATTTTACTAATTTAAAGGTTCTGCTTTTGTCAACCCTGTGAAGAGTTTAACATAGCGCCCAATCCGTCATGTCCAATTCCAGTTGTAGACTTCAACGCAATGAGTCTAGACATCAAAGATCCAGATCAAAGCAGCCAAGCTGTTAAAGACCTTCCTAAACAAGTATACCAAGCTTTCAGCACAATTGGATTCGTCTATATTACAAACCATGGAATCCCACAAGAAACGGCAAGTTTATTCTGTTCTTCCGAACTGTTGTAAGAACCGTAGAATGGACCGAATTTATACCTGTTGAACAAAACTTTTAACTTTTCGGGGAAACTAGCTCGTTCCTTTACAAGAGTACTAAAAGCGTCCACAGGAGGATTGCCGTCGAGAACATCAGGTTTCATATGCCTTAGCTCTAGCGCTAGATTTTTTATCAAGGCGGGTCTGAATCAAATCTAACTGCAATCTTTGTAACATGTATATGCGACTATTTAGCGAGATCGTTGGTTAAATTTTGGTAGAATTCTTGGAACATTGGTTGTAATTATTTCTTTTGATCGTCACACATGCTTAAATTTGTTGTGGTCGTTTGCTCACCATGCGGACAAGTTCAAAAATCGGTGTAGCTCTGATTACCTAAGGTTTTCTGTTTACGGCTATGTGAACGGGTGTTAATTTGACATAACGAACTGTATGAGGCATGCACCGAGTATGTTCCTATCGTGTTGCGATGATGCAGCATAACTTAGAATAAGAAATATCATTGTAGAAGAACTAGCTATACCACTGAAAAAACTAAAACAGTGTTATCATAATGTTCGCTCACAAGTTCTTGACTTAGACCTTGAACTGTCTCCCCTGCTTGGGCAGGCATGGGTGGTCAGTCGGTTTCTGTCAAGTCCAAGGTAGAGGGGTTTTCGTCAACGCCCTGGAAAAATCCTGGAACTCAAACCTTCGGGACAACGCCCTGTCAGGGACAATTCTGTTCTGTCTGTTCTTGTATCTGGAATAACTGACGATACTGCTTGAAACGGAGGGCTTGCCTGCAGTACCCTCGGCACACCCCGTTGCGTGGACCTGCTCTTTCAGATTGCAGTAAAAAACAACCAGCGACACGTTAATCGGCTGGTCAGGTAGATTAGAAGGGGAGCGATAAAGATCACGGCCAAGTAGGACTAACTGCAAGTTATTTGGCCTACGAAGTGCATGGAGTAGTTGGTTGCTGTAAGGTTCCACGGCCACGCCTAGACGTAAAATAAGGCGGGAAACAGCCCGGTTTTCGTCCACCACTTTTGTCGAAGACACTTTAAACTTTTCGGAGAAACTAGCTCGTTCCTTTTATACAACATATGAATTGAGGCGTCTCTTTCACAACTTCATTAATTGCACAACTTCATCGTTTGCTGATTACAGTTCAGTCTAATACAAAGTCGGCTGAGGCAACTCCCTTCTATATTGACCAGAAAACCCACCTGTTTAACTCATGAGAAATGAATTTTTCTAAAGGCAAGTCTTCTGTGACTGGCTAGAAGAGACTCTTTAGCATTGAACCTTCGATTTAATGACTTTGTCAAAAGGATTTTTCTTTCTTAAATTTCAAGGAGAGTAACATGAAAATGACAAAGAATCGGCTTCTAAATAGATATCTTACAAGAACAGTGAGAAGAAAATTACAGTTTAAAAATCATGTCTAGTAGTTAAGCTTCCTCGTCGAATATGATTGGCTAAACGTTCCTTAAATCAAATATGGACGCCACCGGAATATTCGGAAGGCGTGATATAAACTAAAAACACAGTACGTAGTCGAGAGCACAAATTTGAACAAATATGTTTATTTCAAAACACTTGTAGAGTCACCTCATTGCAATCACAACATTTCTAATCAAGGTAAAAAACTATGTACTGCGATAGAGCGGTTTTCATTTGAGTGTCGAAAAGTAATTGGTTTTGCACTTTCTACACGATGCGATTGGCTTAAAATATTCGCGCCACCTTTTCATCCAATCAGAAGTAAAACCAAAGCCAATTGTGACGCGCTCGCATGCATTTTCCCGCGCTTTGCGTCAGCCACATGTAATTACTTCGAGTTTTGTTTGGTTCAATGTATTGTCTGTGTCCTATGTGATTGGCCAGAGTAATTACTTTGGTTTTGGTTTTACGACACTCAAACGAAAACCACTCTAAATTCCGTTGAAAATTCAAGAAAATACAACAAAAAGGGTTAAAAAGAGGTTAAGGTAACCATTTCCTGGAAAACACAGACGAAAGGTTGTTAAGGTCAAAACTACCAAACCGAGCAACACAAACAAGGCTTCGTTATCTTCAGAAATTAACCTTGATTAAAAATTTTGTAAGAATAGAAGTGTTGCCGCAGAGATGTACCAAAATGAGACAGACGTGTCTTCCACCGAATTCAAGTCAAGAGAAAATATAGTCATACAATTTTATTAAACTTTCAGGTTAAAACTACTAGAACAGTCAAGATAATAGGATAAGAATGCTTAAAACAACTTTACCATAAACATGCACAATTACTACAGGCGGCTAACTTAACTCTCTGAGCGAAATTTCCAGAAAAGATAACAAATGTGTTATCCAGTGAAAACTACTTTCTCAAATCAGGAGAGGTTAGAGATCGATCAGAAATATTCTGAGAAAACTGAAAACAACAAAGGAAGCGTCAACTTATTTTTGTAAAACATATAGACTATGTCTCACCCTAAATATAACTTTAAATTAATCCCAGACACCAAATAAAATTCGCTTGACAATTTTTCCTCAGAATTAATGTACCACAAAAATTTCAGTCATCATTTTCAATTTTGTATTGTTTGACATACGTAGTGTCTTTACAAAAGACTTAATCTCGCTATATTGTCTCCGAGAGAGCTGACTAGACAAATTCAATTCCCTTTTAGAGTGGAAACCGCCACTGCAAACCGTGTGAAACTTAAGAATAGCTGATCAAAACATGAAAAAAAAGTATAAATAACACAGCGGTAAATACAATAAGCGGACCGGGTTTTCAAACTCGAAGTTCAATGATAAGTAATTGATATGGATTGCACTGATTATGCTTTTTTGCAAACTTGTCAGTTAGCTTCAGTTAACAGTGTTTCAGAAGTTATTTTTGTTGTTTGAAACGTTTGATAAAATGCTTGGGAGACATATCAATCTATGAAAGAATAAATAAATACGCCGCCATTATGAAATAGGTCTGTTCGTCTTCGAAATGATGAATTTTTTGTCCGTCGTATTAATTTGATTAGAGCAAAAACTTTTCTCTAGTGTCTGACAATAATAAAGGAACAAGCAGTCCTGTGCCGTGTAAACGTTCCCTCAAGAGATGGTGACGTAATGAAGTTAAAAATTCAGAAAGACTTCGAAAGACTGATGCCAGTTACTGTGAAGCATAGTAGAGGAGACTGGTTATGAAAGCCGGCAAACATCAAAGTTGAAAACAACGGTGCTGTGTTTTATGATGGAAGCTCCCTGACCGTACACAAAATAGTCTCCGCTTTTGTTTTGTTTTGTTTTTTCACAAGTTGTGACTGAATAAATTAATGCGATGTTTCTTTTTGTGATCAGTAACTTCAAAATGATAGGAATGCTATTGAACGTTGTGCACGGTCAGGTCTAAAAAAGCTAACAAAAACATATAACAAAGGAGTCTAACAAGTTTCATAAGCATTCCACTTAAATGATGAATGATGTGTTGGTTTGTTAGATTGATTGATTGTTTTACTTTGTTGATAATCCTTTTATCTTGCAGATTGACACCACTTTCGGGACCTATGACAAGTTTTTTAACTTGAACATTGATGTAAAGAGAAAATATACAAAGAAAACTGGAACGACAAAGAATGGTTGTGATGAGCTTGAAAGGGAAAGGTATACTTACTTACGGAAAAAAATTCTTTCAACCTTTTACTACAATGGGATCCAAAAGGGACAGACCTTAGTGTCTGCATTTTAAAAATGTCCGATGATACAGTGATATAGAGGTAGGACTGAATGGTGTGGATTCTCTTTCGAGCCTAGACCAATAGAACTAGCTAATAACCCGAAACCAGACAGGTGTTCATACATCTGTAGACGCTCGATTGCGCTGATTAAATACCGTATCTATTTTAGATATTTTACTAATTAAAAGCACGATGAGAGATTATACTCACGAAGCTCGTTTACGCGTTTTTAAGAACTCATATAAACGTTTCCGTGCGTTCTAGATTAAACTGGAATTTAGTTTTGGTTTTTTGAGGACATGGGAAAACTGGTCAGTGCCTGGAAAAAAACCTCTCGGAGCAATGGATAGAACGAACAAATAATAAATATTATGGGCACCTTTTTACATTTGCTTTTAATTAAAGTGCATTTACTGTAAGGGAATTTTTCAGTAGAGTGCACGACGTTGATTAATATGACGTCACCGAAACTTTGTGTCAAATTGCAGCACCAATTTAAAAAGACCTGGAGACTTCAAAGAATCATTTGACTTCATCGTCCTGGAAGATGAAAACTTTGTAAGTGGTTGTTGCAATTTTATTTCACAATAACATTTACAACAGCACCTTGGAAACTCTGTGAGAAATCGTTTAGGAACACTCGACTGGAACGGGTCCTCTGCTTTTTGCAGAAAACATATCGATAGTTGTGTGGCTCGATTTTCTGGCGGAACTTTCTCCTGAAGTTAATCAGAACGGCGGCGAATTTCGTTTTGGAACTAAAACAATGGCACCATATGAAATTGCTAGTAAGGCGGGGTTTGATTTTCGAATGATTACATATAGGATTTTGTACACAGACTCACAAGAGTTAAAAGGAAAACTTAGCACGACTTCGGTTTTGAAACGCTTACAATTGAATATGGTGGCAGAAGTCACCAATTTTGCCTCAAATGTCATTTTAGTCAAAAGCCGTACCTCTTCATGAAGTGAAAAATACCGAAATGAAATTTGGCAGGGGTTGTCAATTATTTCTATCTGGCTCTGATCTGCCGTAAAGTAATATTTATCTAATATGTAATCAATTGTCACTTCACAGACCTGGCCGAACGAGGATGTGCCAAACTTTCAAAGCACTGTTCGAACCATGTTTCAGTACATGACAAGCCTTGGTTCAGGAATGCTGTCTGTCATAGCCATTGGCCTTGATCTGGTACGATCGATTTTATTGTATTTTTTTTTTCTTTTTTGCATGATAGGATTTAAGCACTGAAATGTAATTTCATTACTCTAAGTAAGAAGGGAAATGAATCTTATAGATAGTGAGTAAGCCACGTGACACTCTTAAGCCTCATGCAAACGGACGCAACATTGTAGGCCAACAACTCCCACCAACGTTGGATGCTACATGTTGCATCCGTTTGCACACCCTGTTTGTTGCGTTTGGTTGTTGCAAAGTTTGAAACCCGTCAAACGTTTAGCTACCGTTTGCACGTGGTTTTATGGTGTGAAATGAGATGTAAATTTTACTATGTTGAGAGTGCTGTGAAGTAAGAAACTCTTCAAATCTTTTATGATTATAGTCAGAATTTAAACCCGGGAGGGGGGGGGGAGGGGGTACTCCGGATTTCAAGGGACAAGGAGATCAAAGGATTTTGTTGGGTTTGAAATTTTCGATTCCAGGATTTTTCGGGGTAGGAAAATTTGGCAAGTATTTTTTTGGATGGCTAGATTTAAGTAGGGATTTTTTTGGCCAATTAGAATAATCTAAAGATTCGTGGAAGTGCCCTCGATCTCAAACTTCTGTGATTAAAGTTCAACAAAACTTGTTTTCCTCTCTGGAGATTTTTAAGGCTCAGAAATTCGGCATAACATTTTTTGAGATTTTTGTAAGAAGCCCTAGGGATTTTGTGGTGTTTGGATTTTTGGTCCCATTTGGTCATCCCTGTCACGTCAGAGACAATTCTTAGAAAGATCTGAAGACGCTCATTGAAAGTTAACTTCTAAGCTTCTGTTTCTTTTATTTTGTGAATTATTAGTGCGTTTTAACGATTTTTTTCCTTCCATAAAACAGGTTCACCGAGTGCTGATTCCTGAGGAGGAAATTAAGCGCAGAGTTCCTCGCCGATCGTTAGTTTTGTTTCATGACCCAGATGATGACACGATGGTCACGTGTCTGGATGGATCTAACAAATATCCCCCAATCAGAGCGAGAGATTGGATCTATCATCAACTGCATTCAACTTACAAATATTGAATAATACGCGTAGGCAATGACATCAACATGACAGCAAGGATAACAATGCCTCAGATCGATAGAATAATAACTAGCTTGAAAAAAAGAAAACTTCAGCTTCGCTATAGGACAGTCACATGACACGTGATCACCTTCTATTTAGTACCACCTGGCATTATAACTGTTACGCTGAGGTAGTCCACAAAATCAACCAATACCTATGTTCCAAGACAATGATTCTACCCCACCTTAGACTTAACCTGTTGCAGTCGTGCAGTGATGGCGAAGAAGTGTACCCAAAAGCGTGATGTACCTGAAAAGTTTATGGTTTGCTAATTAAATTTATTGCTCTTTTGACATTCTCATTCAAGCGAGGACAGGTTCTTGAATGAATTATTTAGTCTTCGAATACAGCCGTCTCTCCTTGTTCTTTGCCGTTACGGTAC
>NC_133204.1:38589822-38602322 GCF_958299795.1 Porites lutea
CAAACCAAAATCAATTTTCCCTGGATTTCCTTTCTACTAAAAATTGACAGTAATTTTACCCCCGGTAACTCAAACCCTCGCGCTAACTTTAACCAAAATCAATTTCCCCTGGATTTCCTTCATACATTTAAAGTGATTTTACCCTCGGTAACTCGAACCTCCACCTAACTCGAAGTAAGTTTTGTTTCCCGTCAGATCTTTTCTATACAATTTTACCCTTGATAACTCGAACCATGTTTTAAGAGCGTGACAAGTCGAACAAAAAGCAGTGACACCAGGCTGCGGTCCAAACCACTGAATTTATTTCAAAACAACTGTGTATCCTTCGCCTTTACATTTTCGGCAGTCCATTTCAAATACAATGTTTAGCACTTGTACTGATTTATCAAGCTTTGTTGCTTAATTCCTTCAATTTTTCAAAATATCAATCTATATCTCTTGCTGCCCTTGAAGTGAAGTGTACATGATACATGAATTCCTTCCCTATACTTTGCTTATTTCCTTATTTCCGGTTATTTTCTTCTGCGAACTTCCGATAACTCGAACTCCTGATAATTAACTCGAACTTTTTTCGATTTCCCTCGAAGGTTCCAGTTATCGGGAGTCGACTGTACTTTAAGTGGTCTTAAGAGCCCAGGCGGAACTTATTACAGGTCGAATATAAGAAACTACTGCCAGTCTACAGAGAATGGTCAGTAACTAACTGTCATGTGTAAGTGTGTGATTGGAACAAACAATGTCCATTCCTGTGTGACCTTGTCCAAAACTCGTTGCCGTGGCCTCCTTTTCCCTCCTCTCTCGCCCCAGGGGCCCGATACTCGAAAGTCCCGGAAAATTTGCGGTCCCGAATCAAATGTTTAAATCAAAATCTATAGTCCACAACAACCACCTTCACGAGTGGAATGGAGTAAACAAGGGGACAACGCAGGGTACTGTGAGCGGTCCCCACTTATTTAACGTGTTTCTGAATGATCTTGAAATCAAGCTAAGTTCCACTCACGCTCTTTTTAAATACGCAGATGACTCAACCATTGCCGCACCAGTGTGGAAAGGAGGCAGTGATACGTCTAGTGATTTAGTGGAGGCGTTTTTAACCTGAGCGAACTGTAATTCGATGAGCTGTAACCCTAACAAGTGTAAAGAACTTGTCATAAAGAAGAAAGGGAACTCCACATTCTATCCTGTTGTACGTAATATAACACAACATGCCACTCTTGATTTGTTAGGTTTGACCTTTCAGAATGACTGCAAATTTTCTGCACACATAAAAGCTAAACTGCGCAAAGCCAACAAATGTGTACACGTGCTGAGAGTATGTAGAACAGAGCGCTACAGCCAGACAGAAATTGATTATCTCCTCTATAGTATCGTTCTCCCTAACATAACCTACGGACTATCTGTTTTTAGTAAAATCCAACTAGTAATCTATTATCAATGCTGCGTTCTGATTGGTTGAGCTGCTACTAGGCTATATGTTATAATCCACTAGTAGCGAAAAGCGCGGGCTTTTTGGCGGCAAAAAAGGATTAAAGTCCAGCTTTAACTAGCTAAAATTTTTTTATTCTCGATATTTTTGACTAACTAGTTGGATTTTACTAAAACAATTATTCCTCTCGCCCTCATGGCCTCTGATTCAATAGCCCATTCGGCCTTCGGCCTCATGGGTTACTGATTCAGAGTCCATTCGGGCTCGAGGAATAATTGTTAATGAGTAAAATCCAACTAGTGGTCTATTATCAATGCTGCGTTCTGATTGGTTGAGCTACTACTAGGCTATATGTTATAGCCCACTAGTAGGGAAAAGCGTGGGCTTTTTGGCGGCAAAAAAGGATCAAAGTCTCGCTTTAACTAGCTAAAATTTTTTTATTCTCGATATTTTTGAACTTCAAACTGTGATCACCTTAGGTTTCCCATTAAAATCTAAAATATGTAATAAAATAAGGCATTGATAGATGGCTGTGAGAGGCATTGTAGGTGGCAATAGACCTCGTTGAATGCGGCGTTTATTCGAGGCGGTCAACTGGGTAATTTACAACATCCAGACATTTATGATTCAATCTCAGCAAAATGAACCTTTAAATTACATAATATTTTCAAACGATTTGCACTGTAACTGTTGTCAGTGATTTTAAAATTAAACTCCGCCCTTGAATAAACTCCGTGTTGTTTAACAGAATAATTATGGTATTTATTTAATACATATGCTTTTCTGTTTTATTAGTTTTCTATTTTACCTGTTATGAATATTCTTTGAAAGTGCAAATTGTCCTGTGGTTTTTTTTGTAGCACTAACCCTGACAGGCCTGGTGATCTTAAAGAATCATTTGATGTGGGAGCTGTCTATGATGAAAATTTTGTAAGTTAATGGCAGTTGTTATGCTAGAACAGAATAAAATTGAAAAACAAGTTAATCAGGTTTTCTTTAAGCTCACTTATTTATATTATTATACATTGTACTCACTACCTGTCTTCTCATTGGCTAAGAGCCTACAGCTAATTTTGGAAATCAGTGATACCTACAGATTGGTTAGTTATCTGCTAGCAGATAACTGACTAATCTGACTAAAACTGTGAAAGGTTTGAACCCAGGAGTCATTTCAAAAGTAGGTTGAGTTTGATCGTCCGGGTGAACGTAGTCCTGAATAGGACTGTTGTTGTTGACAGTGACTTTTTGACAAAGGTTGCAAAACCTGAAATCTACCTAACAGATCTAACAGATTCAAGTGTGTGTATGGGACCAAAGACCTCTTTCATAATGGTGGCCTATTAATATACCCTTTCATATGATGATACTTAGCCTTCCCTTCAGATGATTTTCCATATAATTTTACCCTCAATAACTCAAAGTTTTTTCTATTTCCCTTGAAGGTTCGAATTATCGGGAGTCAACTGTAATTATTACTGGACATGATTAATTTTATTGTTAATATTATTTATTAATTGATTAATACCTCTTTGTTACAGAACTGGCCTAATACTGATGTGCCAAACTTTCAAGCCAATGTGATGTCTATTTATAAATGTTTATCAGACCTTGCTCTAAGGGTGCTGTCTGTGATGGCTGTTGGCCTTGGATTGGTAAGAAAAACAAAGAATAACAAAAGCTTTCACATTTTTTCTTACCTATGTGTTTTTCTCTTGCAACTAATCATCACTTGAAAGCTCACTTTGTTGAAAATGGCTTTGTACGTGTATCAAAGTATTTTCATCAGCAATTCTTGTATAGGCCACAATGTGACTGAAAGAGACAACATATTTGTTCCCTCTTACTGTACGAGTCATCTACGCAGCAATTTTGCAGGCTGGTCCCTCTCTCTGAACTCACCTCACAAGCAAAACACCTCACAGCATGGATTTCGACATTACAGAGTGACCCCCCATATAAAAATTATCTAAGCTATGCCCTTGTCATTAATTAATGCAAGTATACATATGTGACTACTGTATTTTCTTGAACTTATAAGCCTGAGAAAACATCTGACATTTTCCAACACCCCAACCGTTTTCCTTGTGAAATGACTGCCGAGGAACGGTCACAGAAATTCCATAATGGTGACATGTCTCAGCTACTCAGATCTGGGTAGTGTTTCTGACTGGTTGAAGGAAAATGTCAGCTGTTTTTTCAGGCTATAGATGTAAAAGCCACCCCTCAAAAACGTGGTTTTCACAAGCAGTAAATGAACATGGAGTGATGAAAAAGTGATTGATTTTCCTTTTCTTAAAACAGAACCCAGATGCATTTGCCTATGCCTATGAAAAGAGGGGAACATTGTTAGGAGGGACTCAGTTAAGGTATAATTTCTACCCCATGATAACAGATATTACCAAAGTCAAGCCAGGTCAGATTCGCTGTGGGAAACACACGGATTATGGTGGGATTACACTACTGATTCAAGATGAAGTTGGTGGACTGGAGGTTAGAATGTTACGATGCTTTTAACCCTTAGCCTGTTCCAGGCATTCAGATAGTAAGGTGAGGTGCAAAGTTAAAGAGTGGGAGAAAAAATAAGGAGGACATCTCGTACCCCACCCCAACCCCTCGCTATTTTTCCCTCCCCTCATCTCTTGGTACCGTCCCCACCATCTGAACGCCTGGAACAGGCTGTTTTAACCTTTGTTTAAGCATAAAATTGTTTTACAGCAAGGAGCCCAAAAGTGTCACCACTTTTGATTTATTCAAATTCTTTCCTGCAGATTTCATCCAATCAGAAGCCAGCTGAAACTGTCCTCGACTTCTGATTGGTTAAAGTCTACATGAAAGAATGTTAGTTAATTCAAGGAGGTCAGACTTTTGGGCTCCTTGATGTAAGACCTTGTCCATGAACAAACTTTAACTTTTTTATATGAAACTTCAGTTGTGGGGAAAATTTATACCACCCAAGTTATTGACACTACAGTAACAAGTTATGCTCAATTGTGCGGTTTTTTCCAAAAAAAAAAAATTATAGTAGATTTAAAATAATTGAAATTTAATCTTTCCTACCTGACAATCCTGTTGCTTTAACAGTTTGCACCAAGAAGCTGTTAACATATTGTTTAAGTGGCTTGTGTTGACACTGTTTTCTAACTGAAAAATTACATGTACCAAGGAAGGTTGTACATCTTTCTCTAACTTACTAGAAAGCCGAGAGGCCAGTTTTCTTAAGAAGGCATCTTGGTTTCATTTAGGTTACTAACAGTGAAGGACAGTTTGTGCCTGCCAGACCCATGAAAGGAACAGTACTGGTGAATGTTGCAGATTTGATGGAGAGATGGACTACAGATAAACTCAAATCAACGGTAGGTCATTTGAACTGCTCCTCAAGCTCATCATTTTGTTTGTTCCTTTGCTGTCGAGGGTGAAAACGGGCAAAAGAGTACGGAACAGCTCTTTAATCTTTTATCCCCAGAATTACGAGTTTCTGTTTGTTCAAAAAGTCATGGCGCTCGAAACAAGTTGTTGTTACAAATGGCGCCGACAAGTCCGCATTTTTTGTTTCCAGACTCTTAAAAGACTTTTGAAGTTAACTGTCAATGAATACTGGATTTAGCATTAAACTATGAACATTGAATATCACGACCTAAGCTTTGAAGTACTTTGCTTATTGTGCAAATTTATCTCGTTTTACCCTGGTCAAGGCTTGAACAAGCGCTAAGGGTTCTTAGGACGTAAATGTACATTATCTTCCCTTGTTTTATTCACTCACTTTGTTTGAGCTTTGGATAATATACTGTGACTAATTGTTGCATTCTACAACTTCACATAGTAAAAGCTTGTTTCTTGTAGCACAAATACGTAAGAACAATACTGACCGAGGAAATGCCTGGTTTCTACTGAGAAGAATTTTAAAAGCATGTTTGCATTGACAGTTGCGATTACATCGAGACTTTCCGCGTGGAATTAGGCCGTTCACTCTAGAAAAAATAAAACTGCGTCAGTAACCACTTTTTTCTCGGGATAAGTTAATGGCCTTACCATGACAAACAACAATCATGAAAGCTACCGAAAGTGTGTGTCCTGAAGTTTCTGCATCCCACAATAAAATAACTAATCAATAAATTGGCACTATGATATTCCTCGCGTAAAAGACTGCAAGTGAGTCGCGCGGGAAACAAGTATATAGCCAAGCTGGAACCAAAAAATCTTTGCAAGCGGTCAACATTCGCCGATTTTTAGTACTCTGACGTCATAGATTTATGGTTGCCCACTCTGAGACTTTTGGCGGGAAACAGGTTTATTGTCAGACGTCAGATGACCTTGAAGTAAAAAATGAGGCAGCGCATTATTGGGAAAAATGCCAGCAATCCCAGCTATATAACATTAATGTTTCGAAACAGTTTTTTCAAGCAACATTGGCCTTACTAGTTACTCTTCATTATTTATACAGGTTCATCGTGTGCTTATACCGGAAGATGAAATCAGGCGACGTGTTCCACGACGCTCCTTAGTGTTTTTTGTTGATCCTGATCACGAGGCACTTATTACCTGTCTGGACGGCTCTAATAAATATCCACCAATCACATCAAAGGATTGGATTAGCAAGAAACTTGAAGAAACATATAAATATTGATATGTGAATTATGGCATCTAACAAGTCTTCTATAACAATAGTTAGTGTACACTACTTGTGATAAACCGTTGAACTGATATATTAGATTTGGACTAGAAGCCTTTCTACTATTATGAAAAACTAGTAGACTAAGGACCAGGGAAATCTCGTTACCGTGGTATCTCTACTTCCTGTCCACTGGTGCGAAAGAGAGGCGGGAAGAAGAGAGGCCCTTTTAACGAGTTTGAGACAGGGGACAAGGGGACATTGTTTTTCCAAAAAGAAACATTAACATGAAAATGTGTTAGTTACTGACTGTTCTCTGTAGACTACACGTAGTCCCTTATTTTCGGCGCATTTCAAAATTTTTTCGAGCGCCCGTCAAATTGCCTCACAAGAGAAGAAGCATCCAAACATTCTGAAGGAATGTAAAATTAGTTATAAAATAACAAAGGCAAAAGCGACTTGAGTTTTCCTGTTTTTATTTTTATTTTTTATTTTTTTAGGGGAAAGGGGGGAGGGGACAGACAAGCCCTCCTTCTTTAGGGAATAGGACGGGTTGTCCGTCCGAAACATCGTTAGTAGTCAAGTCGGTTTTGTCCTTGCTCTCTTATTGTTAATGTAAATTTGTCTTAGATTAAACAGCAGGATTTGGATGCATTCTGTCGCTCTTGATGCACAAAAAGACATTACCAATTAATCTTTAATCTTTATTGATAAATAAGTACACAAAGCACAAGTTAACGATAATAAGATGCCAAAGCCAGAGGTTTATATGGCGTAGGTCAGAGAGTTACAATGTGCTGCTAAGTTACAATGAGAATAAAAATTAATAATTACAAGATTAACAGAGAAAAGGCAAACTATTACTAACAACATATAAAGAACTATTACTGCATATAAAGCAAAATAAACAAAACAACGGAGGACCAAAGTTTCGTGTTCCTGATGATATGCATACATGCTACCTTATTTCCGGAAATTAACCTTCCATGAAATGAATCGAAGGTGCTGGAAATTAACGCGACTACTATTAAACTACTGTACATGCCGCAAATGATCCCAATTGTCGATTGCAAGTGATCCTGTGAGAAGTAGAGGAATCGAATGGATTTTAGGCATGGATGGTAATGTGCTGAGAACTTGAACAGCGCGTAGAACAATGAAATGAATAATACCGTAAATAACCGAACTTTTTCTTTTGGTAAGTTGTTTGTCCTTTGTTTCATGCAGTTGATGTTTCGTTGCCGTGAAAATTTAGGACTGGAGAAAGGAAACTTGTCTTTGATTTTAATGCCGAGGAACAGGGAAATATGAACACTGTATTTACACTCTGTGAAGGTTTTCTGTTTATTTCGAAATACACTTCAGTTAACAATTACAGATCGTGAAAATGTCGCGTCTAGTGTTAAGGACCCTATTTACGTGCCTTTACTGCTGGAGACAGAAACAGTTGACAAAATCAGGGAAAGAGAAAAGTAGAGGGAACAATTAATTGGAAAATTTTGTGTCTGTGAGCAAAGAATTCTTCTAATGGGGTTGTACTAGAGCGAACTTTTATTTGGGGGCGTTTTCAGAGACCTTCGCCGTTACGAAAGTTATCATTTTCTCAAGTTGATACGAGGTATCCGATAGATAGGATTTTGAGGAATATTGTATCTAATTGAACTATAGTATGTGAAGTTTAGTTCAGTGTAGCTTTAATGTTAACCAACAATTAAGCAAGACACACTGCATTGCTGTTCAAGAGCTATTGTTTTACTGATAGTATTTAAGTACTTTTTCTTGTTTGCATTTATTTGTGTTTTATTTATTGAACTAAGTTTTAAATGTAGTTTTACGGATTCTTTTTTATTTCAGTCTTGGCTTTTTTTTTTAAATGTAGTCAGTTTAATTAATACTTTGTTTTTTTTTGGTGATAATAAACCTGACAGGATGATCCAGTAACTTGATTCCAGGCCATTCTGATTTTCATCTCGGGTTCATTTGCGATCGAGGATCATTTGAGGACCATTTTGGGGATCATTTGCGGCCAGGGGATCATTTGCGGTACTGTACAGTACTTTTGATTTCAAGTGATGGGGATAAATAATAGAACGAGTTTTTGGGTTTGAAATTTCGATTCCGGGATTTTTTTTGGTAGGAAATATTTTCAAGTATTTTTTTGGGTGCAACTTGATTTAAGTAGGGACAAGAGCCATTATGGCTCTTGGTAGGGATTTCTTTGGGGTATTCAAAACAATCTGAGGATTCGTGTTAGTGCCCGCGTATTCTGGCCGCGTAGTTCTGCGAATAAAGTACAACCAAACTTAAAAGCTCTATTTTTTGTGTTATATCACAGTAATGCTTTCTGGAGGTTATTAAGGCTCGGAAATTCGGCGTGGGATTTTTTGGGGGTTAATCTTTGTTCCGGGAATTTTTTTGGGTTTTGTTAAAAGCCTTAGGGATTATTTTGGGTTTTGATTTTTGCCCCCATTTGATAATACCCGTCACTTGAAATCCGGAGTACCCCCCCCCCCCCCCGGAGATGTACTATGTTGATTATAACGATTATAACGATTATAACGATTGTTCTATCGATCTGAGGCATTGTAAGTCATCCTTGCTATGATCTTAATGCCATTGCTGCTGATTTGCATTGTAAGTTAAATGCCGTTTGTAATAAATCCAATCCTTCGCTATGATTGGTGGATATTGGCTAGATCCATCCAGGCACTTGACCATAGTGTCATCATCCGGGTCATGAAACAAAACCAACGATCGGCGAGGAACTCTTCGTTTGATTTCTTCCTCAGGGATCAGCACTCGATGAACCTGTTTTATGAAAGAAAATAAAAGTAGATTAAAACACACTAGCTACGTACTGAACAATGTCCAAAATAAAAGAAACAGAGGTTGGGAAGTTAAGTTTCAACAATGCAAATGTTTTCAGATATTTTTAAAACTCCGTTCAAATGCTTTTCCGATTTTGTGAAAAACTTAAGGCGTTTCTGGGCACCGCTTATCGAAAGCTTTTTTGAAATTTAGCCGTTCGTAAATAAGTGAACAAAACACTACTGGCATAACGGGATATTCGATCAGATTGTTAAAGCTGCTTGGTGGGATGAATTAGGCACCAAAGTTCACGTCTATTAGGTGGATAGATTGTTTTCACTTGACCTTACGTCGGCTATTTTTGGTGTCCCAGAACAATGAAACTACGGCCACGTTGTTGTCCCAAACCAACAGCTGAACCATTCCTGTGGGAAATAGATCTTTTTCTTCTGTAAAAACTTTCTTTTGTTCAAACAATAAACAATGATTCACTGAAGTGAAGGTGGCGAGTGGGAGTTATTTACCGAGCCGCGATAATTGTTTTAGTACATACCGTGAAAACAGTGATATAATTGAGCAAAAAAAAAAAAATGATGGTTTTTAACTCATTCTGACTGCTGCCAACGATTACAATTTTGGTGCCAATGACCGAACGGCCGTCGCGTTTTCTTGCCAACAAATAAAACTTATGACGGCGTTTGTTTAGCTATTGAGGGGAGATTTCTTCTAAAGAAGTTATGAATTCTTTTTGTATTCGAAACCATTCTGTAAGAAACTATTACATTTAGTTTTAAGCTTCATGTATGAACATGTCAGCTAAATAAAGTAACACAAGACTTAATTTGCATTTGTGAACAAATAACTTTTTATCCGGTCTTATCGATTATTTCAAGTCAGACAGACAAAGCTTTGCCTGTTTAAGCTTCCAAACAGAAATTCGTCACATTATTCGTGAATTTCGGGAACAGCATGTTTGAGTATTTGTGAAGTTTCTTTGTTTGTTACGGCGGAAAACCGGGAAACCATTCCTCGCCGGCGTCGCTCGCTCGGAGGAGCTTGCGGGTGAATCAGTAAATAGCACTGGATATCCCCGAACTTTGAGTAGCCAATCGGAGCAATCGAAAAACACGATCTACTGTTTTAGTATATACTAAATTTGAATAGCCGCTGGGTACGTGAGTGAAAAGGCTCTTTAACAATTATTCCTGGAGCCCGAATGGGCTCTGAGTCAATAGCCCATTCGGCCTTCGGCCTCATAGGCCATTGACTTAGATGACATGAGGGTTCGAGAAATAATTACTGGGCTGCCTGTGCGGCCCAGTCATAAAATGGGCTTTCAGTCGTCGGTGTCAAAAAGTGGTCTCCCGGGGGAGGGAAGACACGAGGGTCTGGTACCGAGAAACGATGTTGTCACAAATGGTTTCATATGAGTTTCTCTTGCACGGAGCCTTGCACGGATACTTTTTGTACCTTGTCTGCGCTCCCCCTGAAAAACCCACAAGGCGTTGCGAAGTGAAGAAGGCTATTTGCGTTGTTCGAAGCGATTCGACCATGGGAGTCATTCTATAATTTTTTTATTGTTCGAGTTTAAGTCAGTTAGATGATGTTGGCGCTGGGAAACTCAGAGAAATGCTCGCGTTGCATTCAAACCGACACGCCGTTCACGGTAGGTTCACACTAAAAGACTGAAAAGATGACTGTGAGCGTCAGGTTAAGAAGCACAATTTATGAGCAAAGTATTTCACCAGTTGGCGACACTATGGCTGAAGAGTTGACTGTAAGCCGTCATAATCAGTGAAGCGAACAACTCAGTTGCAGATGAATGGCAGATGAATCCTGATGTGACGCACGTCCATGAGCGAGGGACGTGACAACTTTGCCATGTTAGAAGACTGGCTTTTCCTTTAAATATTTCCTTCCATTTAATGCAACACACGCCACTTTGGAGGTCTAAATTTCGGATACTGAGGATAAAGAAGACACGGACAAAAATAGGAACTCTGAGAATTTCGCACACAAGTTTAAAGCTTCTCCGGGACATCCCATCCGGGAGCTTCACAGAGAGCGACTTGAGGAAAATAGGAGCTATTACTGACAAGGTTTGGTGACTGAGTAGAGCATACAAGTGTAGCCCACGTCGAGGTTTCAGGGGGTTTGCTTTTGTTTGTATCTGTATCTTGCTAAGCTTTTATCATTAAATTTGTACAAGATCCTGTGATCACAATTCTGTGTTTTCGCCCATTCAGCAAGCACGCTATATCAGGGTCGTAACATGGTATATCCGGGACCCATTGATCCCTATTTTCTTGCCGTTATTTTGATCCCTGAGCCCCATTTGCCCCAAAATTTTGATCCCTGAGCCCTGATAAAAAAATTGATCCCATCCATGTTTTTACACAAAATTTTAACTGAGATAACTTTGTTTATCTCCAAATATAGAATATAGAACATGCTCAAATGGGCTGATGAGAAAAACATTAACTTTAATTTTCAGTGCAAGTTGTGGGTTCCATCAGAGCTTTAAAGATCAATATGAGTATACCTCTTTTTCTGCATTATTCTATTTAAAACACTTAAAATATAATGTTTGGCGATACTAGACAAATGATAAAACCTGATTTTCTTGAACGGGAGCTTTAGTAAGATACATAATGTAAGTTATTGTTAATTTATACATTAAAAGTAGTCCACTTCTCTTTAAGTATCGTACATCTTGAAAGATTTTGCGGCGGAATCTTGATTTTTTCAGATGTAACTTTCATCAAGAGTAGTTACGAGGTTATTTTCAGTGTTGCTCATACGAGCAAGGCCACCCGGAGGTTTATAAGCCAATCACAAGAAAGCATTGCATGGATTCAAAATTCGAATAGATACATTTTCATTCAATTCAAACAGCAAACACAGCTAGCTCTGGTTGGTCCCCGGTTGAATTAACGTCACTGTAAGGTATTTCTGAACTAAGGTCGTCCCCTAGCTTTCCAATTCCTGTCCCGTACGAACATCTGCATGCCCGGATAACTTGTTCAATTAATCAATGTCCGATCTGTGTGGGTCACAGATGTTTTATTTCCAAAGAGACTCTTGCAACCAAAAATTTCACGTCGGCCGTGTTGCTGGTCTACAATATTGATGTTAATAAAGTGTAATCGTTTGTCTCACGATTCAGTCACTTAATGATGTAGATGGCGACGTTTCAACTGCGTACTTCAAGTGTTCATTAGAAAAAGCAACACTTAAAGACCTTGCCTTGCTAGTCTTCGTCGACTGGTCACACGTGAACTTATATGACTCCAAGCTCTGGTTCTGGTTGGCGATTATTAGCCGCTGAGATTGGGGCATTTCTTACCCCGTTGTTTGTATGAGCTTGTGCCTCACTGGCCCGCTGTCCTTAGGATCTCCTATTGCTGTGTTTCTTGATTAAGGGCAACCAAGCTTCTGGACTTTCGTATACTCCGTCCGAATTCTTTCGCAAAGCTCTGCAATGCCTTCCTTTATGGCTCCTTTCCCTCTGCTCTCGTCTCCTCGTCCATATCCTCCTTAAGGTTTACTCTTACCGAGCTACTTTCGAAGCCATTCCGGTGTCTTTGGACCCAGCTTTCTCTCTGTGTAATGGTTTTGAGGACCGGTATAAAAGATAAACGAGTATTGGTAGAGCAT
>NC_133204.1:38607322-38632322 GCF_958299795.1 Porites lutea
ACCAGTAGAATAAATATTTGATGACGTGGCGCAGTGACTCCAGGCCAAAGTATCTTTTTTAACCTTTTTTTGGCCGTTTTTTTTTCTTAAATCATATATTTTTTTTACCCATAGGCTTGTTTCTCTTTATTTACAATGTTGCCGCCTTACACCCTCGCAATAAACGCATTTCTAGTATTATAAAACGTAATGCGGATAGTATCAAAACTAGGTTTCTCTATCTCTAACCTCCAGTCCACCAACATCATCTTGAAACAGCAGTGTAATCCCGCCATAATCCGTGTGTTCCCCACAGCGAATCTGACCCGGCTTGATTTTACTAAGGTCTGATATCATTGGGTAATAGTTGTACCTTAACTGGGTACCACCTTCGGGGGTGCCCGTCCTTTGCCAAGCAAAGGCAAACGTGTCTGGATCCTGGATGAAAAAACAAAAAGGTAAGGCCGAAGAATGTTTTTGCATCACTTGAAAAGTGTACATGAAGAAAAATAACATAGCATTGAGGCAAACCAATAGCTGTCTTGAGACTAGAGCACGGGCTTTTCGCTGCAATGCGTCAAAGATTACATTTTTTAAGCAAAAGAACGATTCCTCGTCGCAGTAAAATTTTGCAGCCTCAAGCCGTTCTTTAGGATCTGGCCGAAAAATGGGAAAACTCAGTCCCCTATCGGTACTTCATTGTAGTTAATTGTTAAGGCACTTTGCTGTTGTTTATCAACTTTAGTAGTGAATTTATATAATACTACTAATTCGTACACTTACGCACTGCGTGAATTTGCGATTTTTAGCTTCTTTTTGGGAAACGTACCTTTCGCCTCAGCTTGCCCTGTCCATGGGGGCGGGGCTCTGTGGAGGCTTTTGTTCTTGAATTTGCTGACCTAGCCATGGAGTTTTTGCAGCTTTCTGAAGAAAATCTAACAAATCCCCGGGGGGCTAGCCAGGCATGGAATTGACTATAAGCCACATTTCTCCAGGTTTTCACGTCTACCTCCATTTAGTAAACAGCTGTCTTAAATTCTGGCGACTTAATTCAGATGGGGAGCAAGGGATTGCACAGTGGTGAGAGCACTCGCCTCCCGCCGATGTGGTGCGGGTTCAAATCCCGGCGTCGACGCCATATGTGGGTTCAGTTTGTTGTTGGTTCTCTCCCTCCGAGAGGTTTTTCTCCGGGTACTTCGGTTTTCCCCTCTCCTCAAAAAACCAACACTTCCAAATTCCAATACGACCAGAAATCAGGTAGACGAAGAACCACTTTGTGGATGTGCTACCCCCAAAATCATTATTTATTTATTTTATTTATTTATCAGATGCTTTTGCTTCTTTCTACAAAGGACACTGAGCGACTGGGGTTTACCACGGTGACGCTATGCCATTACGAGCCGCAAGGTCGATTTTCGTGCACGCACCAGGGATCCTTAATTTCCATGGAGATACCCACAAACTAGACTCAAGTAACTACAAGGCGTTAGTCTTGACACATTTCCTTGCGCACCTCAGGTGTGCACATTAATCGCTTTCTGTCAGTTCATCTGTCAATAAACTCACTTCAGGACAGGACAAATTTGCGTCAAATATCAGAGCTTGTCTTCTGCGCGCCGAATTTATACCATCGGAGCGAGATATTTTAACTCAGCTATGGTTCTCGTCAAAATCACTTAATGAAAATACTTGAATTCATGGTTGGTGTTAAAAAAGGGTCTTGGTGCAAGTCTTGGAAAAAAAAGAAATATTTTTTTCGTTTCTTAAGCGAAAGGCAAAATCTAGCGCTTTATGAAGGTCGAATTCGAACCCTCCAAAGTAATAATTATTCGGTACGTTACCTGGTAAGTTACATATTGTCGCCGAAATGGTTTCAAAAGTTCAACGTGAAGAGTTCTGGATGTTATTTCGCTTTATGTCCGAAGGACAGAAACTGTGTTCGCCGATATAAGGTAAGAGAGACCTTTATTATTTAAAAGGTAGAGGAGCAGCTTGTTATGGCTCTCGCATGCGGACTTCGAGCACATCGGTTAAGCCGGTTTGACGACACTGAGGAAAACTGAGGAAAATATTTACTTGCCTTTGGTATTGTGTATATCCCCGATCACTATACAATAACGCACAAAGATTATAATTCAAAGGGCATTTACAACACGCGCCAAAAGAGCCGTGATCCCGCCAAAATGCTCGAACCATCTAACAGAGTGTAAAAAGGGGGCTGGGAGGCAACACACGACTTTTACCTCGAGCCAAAATGCTGCTTGTTCCAAAAATTGTTTTCTCTGGTGGGTATATTATATTCTTGGTTCTACTCTTTGAATGAGTAAATGTGAATTTTGCCGCTTGTTTCATACTGAGAGGTCATGACACGCATATTGATTTTCTGCGGTTATTGTTTCTGGTCGGCATGATTTGTCCTCTGATGCAAGAGCACTTTCTACGACCTCTTTTGAAACTTAAATCTCTTCCTTTGCGGCTAAATAAGAGTTTTAGGTTGTTTAGTCTTCTCCAAAGTGCCTCCTGGATCTGAATAGCTAAAGGCGATATTCTTTTGCCCGTGAATGTGGTGGTTTCCTTCAATTTATGTCACGCTGGGCCCAGCTCGTTTAGTATTTTCTGCATGATGTTAAATTTTCACCAAAAGTGATTTACACATCCAAATTTCGAGGAATGGATTATAGGAACGCATTTTGTGAAGAGAGATTTTTTAAGTAAAAAGAACTCGGATCCTTAAATCGATCGTGTTTTAGCTAGCCAATTGCAATTTTCATATCCTGTGTTAGTTCGGATAATTCAGTAGATTATTCTCTCCTCTCCCTCTTAGCTTACAGGCGGCGCGCCCAAGTTTAAGAGGTGAAGAGAGATTTTTTTCAAGGGTAAAAAACTCGTAGCTTGAATCGATCATGTTTCACTATCTAGCCAATTGCAGTTTTCATGAGCTATGTTAGTTTGGATAATTCAGTAAATTTTTCTCTCCTCTCCCTCTTAGCTTACAGGCGGCACGCCCAAGTTTAAGAGGTGAAGAGAGATTTTTTTCAAGGGCAAAAAGCTCGTAGCCTGAATAGACTATGTTTTATTAGCTAGCCAATTGCAGTTTTCTTACGCTGTGTTAGTTTGGTTACTCTCTCCTCTCCCCCTTGGCTTCCAGGCGGCACGCCCAAGTTTAAGAGGTGAAGAGAGATTTATTTAAATTGACACATTCGTAGTTTTAGTCGATCATGTTTTACTAGCTAGCCTATTGCAGTTTTTATATGCTGTGTTAGTTCGGATAATTCAGTAGATTATTCTCTCCTCTCCCTCTTAGCTTACAGGCGGCGCGCCCAAGTTTAAGAGGTGAAGAGAGATTTTTTTCAAGGGCAAAAAGCTCGTAGCCTGAATAGACTATGTTTTACTATCTAGGCAATTGCAGTTTTCTTACGCTGTGTTAGTTTGGTTACTCTCTCCTCTCCCTCTTGGCTTCCAGGCGGCACGCCCAAGTTTAAGAGGTGAAGAGAGATTTATTTAAATTGACACATTCGTAGTTTTAGTCGATCATGTTTTACTAGCTAGCCTATTGCAGTTTTTATATGCTGTGTTAGTTCGGATAATTCAGTAGGTTATTCTCTCCTCTCCCTCTTAGCTTACAGGCGGCGCGCCCATTAAGAGGTGAAGAGAGATTTTTTTCAAGTGTAAAAAACTCGTAGCTTGAATCGATCATGTTTTACTACCCAGCCAATTGCAGTTTTCATGAGTTATGTTAGTTTGGATAATTCAGTGGATTATTCTCTCCTCTCCCTCTTGTCTTACAGGCGGCACGCCCAAGTTTAAGAGGCGAAGAGAGATTTGTTAAGGTAAAAAAACTAGTAGATTGAATCGTCATGTTTTAGCTAGCTAGCCAATTGCAGTTTTCATGCGTTGTTAGTTTGCATAATTCAGTAATTTTTTCTCTCCTCTCCCTCTTAGCTTACAGGCGGCGCGCCCAAGTTTAAGAGGTGAAGAGAGATTTTTTTCAACTGTAAAAAACTCGTAGGCTGAATAGACCATGTTTTCCTAGCTAGCCAATTGCAGTTTTCATACGCTGTGTTAGTTTGGTTACTCTTTCCTCTCCCCCTTGGCTTCCAGGCGGCGCGCCCAAGTTTAAGAGGTGAAGAGAGATTTTTTGAATTGAAACATTCGTAGTTTGAGTCGATCATGTTTTACTACCTAGCCAATGGCAGTTTTTATACGCTGTGTTAGTTTGGTAAATCAGTAGATTATTCTCTCCTCTCCCTTTTGGCTTACAGGCGGCGCGCCCAAGTTTAAGAGGTGAAGGGAGATTTCTTAAAGTGAATAGTACATAGCTAAAATCGATCGTGTTTTAGCTAGTAAATGCAGCTTTTTTACATTGCTTTAGTTTGTATAATTCGGTAGATTTTTCTCTCCTCTTCCTAATGCATGGCTTACAGGCAGCGCGCCGATTCTTAAGAAGCTGTGATAAAGTATAAAGTAAGTCACAGCTTGAATCGATCGTGTTTTAGCTAGTCGTTACGGAGTTGTTGTTTTTGTTCATATTTTGTTTTTGTAAGTGTATATAATTCAGTAGATTTTTATTTTCTCTCCCTCTTAAGTCTTTAGCTCTTATGCGGTGCGCCCAATCTTACGACAAGTGGTGTTGGTTTCAAAAGCGAAATTTAGTAATTGTGATTTTTTTTGTGATCTACGGCTCTCAGTCTGGATAATATTCAGCGTGATGCCTGTGTTTGATGTACACCGGAAACCGGAAAAAAAGCTAGTTTTGTCCGCGGGCGGCAATACTTTAATTTCGACAGTTTAAGGTAAAATATTAAGATAATGTCTAAATCATTTGTGAACTGTGATAGTTTTTTTTTTGCGTAAATATCTCTCTTCGATCAATTGTGACAATTAGGCCAGATTTATACTAGCGATGTAAAAATTTCCTCCGTCTATGTTGAAACCGAACAAACCTCGCGGGTATCCGCTTTGGCGGGTGATCTCCCTGAGAGATAATTGAGTTGTTGTTTTCATTGTTTATTCATCAAGTTCTCAGTTTTAATTATTTTTCGGTAATATTGTTCTTATTTATTGTTTATTGAGTGGGTCGGCTAAAATTAAAGACGAAGAGTGAAGCTCCAATGCAGAATTTTTGAAGGCTATTTGATATTATGCTTTCGACAGTGCACGTGAATAGCAACTAGGTTGGGTGTCCACTTAAGATAAACTGGATTAAGTGTCGAAGATGAAAGATTGTTCAATAAAACGAACATTGTTGACAGCTTTAAGATATGCTCAGGGTCTCTTGATGTAATATAACCCTTGGTTCAAAACAATAGACTTGGCGCCTCGCCCTTCAGAAATATGCGAAGATTACGACGCTGAACGTCGCAATCCCCCGAAAATCGAGCCTGCGGCTTGTAATGTAGGCAAATAACTGAATCCATCAAAATCGGACGAGAAGGATCTATAAATAACAAGACGGAATGGAACTCTATAACATTGCCGCAAGCGGCAATAGTGAAATAATTGATGGATTGTAATTTTAAGCAGTTGCGCGCGCCTTCTTGCACGCGCTTGAGGGTGAGCGTACACGTTTGCTTGTTTGAATGTAACAACGTATTGTAACAGTTTTAGCCAAACTGAAGAGGTTTGAATAAACGAAACTTGTCTTAAGGCTAAAATTAAGGCTAGTGCGTGAAAGACTATTCGAAAAACTCAGTACAATAGTTATGAGGATTATTTCCAAGTCTTTCGAGGTTTCAGCAAGAGAAGTTACCCAGGGACACTGAGCGCCTTTTCTAAAACACCCCTCTGTAACAGACCCAGTGAAATCACAGGTAGCCCAAGCTCGAAATATGAGCATCGGCGAGCATCGGCATTGTTGCGTAACATTCAAAATATAAGGATTTGTATGGGAAAAAAAACTTTCGTTTCTGTAACCTACGAAAATGAAAGGATTTCAAAAAAAAACAGCTTACCTTACTTAAAATGTGTGTTCAATCTCTCCTGTGTGGTCCACGGGCCGATTTATGGCCGTTTTATGGGTTTTTATGTTAACGGTTTTCTCTCTATATAAAGGTTTACCAAGGTTGGGCACTCCAGCGAAGCGGCTCGACTGATCCACCGAAGGAAAACGGCCGTAAATTCGCTCCAACTGTTCCAATCGCCTCCAAATTCCGCCTAGGTAACACACGATAGTTCTCCTTTCCATTCGTTACCTTGCTTCAAGACGCCTTTGCACCGAGAGCGAATCAAAGGTCGCCAATCTCTGCAAACCTTCCCGATTGAAGCCATCGACAGAGGCTCGGGATGAGCTCCGCGTTACCCAAACGGTTGAAAGATAGCTTAGCGACCCGGCCTGAGATTCAAATTACTCACACTCGGGGTGGGAGACAGTCTCTTGCTCCCGTTCACATCAATACCCTTGGGCCCGACCCTCGCAAAGGCTAACTTGCACGCATTGTTCTCATTGACCAATCGGAGCTCAAACTGGCGAAATTTGAATTTCAAAACAAAGTACGGAATCGGAATCGTACAGATTCTGTAGTTTGCGAAATGAAAATCTGTAGTTTGCGAAATGAAAATACTCTGGAGAATGCCGACTTCAAATTCAGCGTGAACAACGAAGGAGAAGACGTCAACAAGAAACCGCGGAGCAGAAGAAACATCGCTTAGCACTGTTAGCACAGCAAAGGCAACGCCGACAACAAGAGGCAGATGGAGGAATAGGAGATTGGAATCAGAGGCATTATGATCGTTTTCCACTGTCGAAAACCCAGTTTTCTTAGTTTGCCGGCTTCCCCGCCGATATATAGATCAAAGTCTGCAAAGTTCCAGCTCTGTATTACGGCCCGAAGAATAATAATTTTCGGGCGAACTCCGATCCACCGGGCCATATATATTTTTTCTTTGTTTTTTTTTTTTCTAAATCCGGACGCTAAATGCTAAATCTGCTTCTCAATACGCTGTTAACAATAACACCACATAATACGCAAAAAAGAAGAAGAAGAAAAAAAAGAACAACGTATGGACCTTTAAGACAATCTTCGCGGTGGGTCACCCATCCAGTTCGTAACCCCGACTGACAGGGCTTAACTTGAGCGCCTGAGCTTAAGTTAAACTTTTCTGTGCGAAACAGCTTTTTGGAGGGAATTTTCTGTTTAGAATATCCGAGTAGACGCAACGAGAATAGACTACGAGTAGTCCCCCATTTTTCCTACAACTACGGATTTTCATTTCGCAAACTACAGAATCTGTACGATTCCGATTCCGTACTTTGTTTTGAAATTCAAATTTCGCCAGTTTGAGCTCCGATTGGTCAATGAGAACAATGCGTGCAAGTTAGCCTTTGCGAGGGTCGGGCCCAAGGGTATTGATGTGAACGGGAGCAAGAGACTGTCTCCCACCCCGAGTGTGAGTAATTTGAATCTCAGGCCGGGTCGCTAAGCTATCTTTCAACCGTTTGGGTAACGCGGAGCTCATCCCGAGCCAGCCTCGTTCCCAGTCGTCCTCGGCGATTTCGGATGTGACGTCACCTGTCAAGCTTGTCGGGAAAATTCGCCTAGGACGCCTGGCAAATAATGGCAAATCCAAAATGGCGGCGCCAAGATTGCGACTTCAGCCAAGATTCTTGAAGAAATGAAAAAAAGCATCGGAAATAGGTTGGGATTCTTTAATCAACGTTTGCCATCAAATACCTAGAGATGATGGAGAATTTTCTTTCAAGGAATCGTTCCGCGTGTACACCTGTTCTTATCTTAGGTCAGTAATTTCGAGTTTTGATTGTATCAAAAAATATGGATTTAATTCAGCCCAACAAATCGTCGCATCTCAGGAGTGTGTACATGTCCCATTGAACGTACCTGGGGAAGGAAGCTGCCTGTCGGGAATGAGTTAACCCATGTTGAACTTCGTGAAAGATGTGTCATCGAATTAGCTCTGTACTCAGCATATTATCTAGCGGATGCAGAACTTGTTAATCGAATCGTAGCACTGCGCGCATTGCAATTCAAGAGAGACTTGATCCTGGCCTTACCGTTACTGTTAACTTTATTTTTACTCTGAGGGAGCCCAATGTCTATAAGCCTCATGGTTTCTGTTTGGGCTTCCTCGCCACTTTCATTTGCTTTTGTGTAACTGTCTTGTTTTATCGTTATTTGTATTTTTGTGGTAAATCAAATAAAGTTAAAGTTAAAGTTAAAGTTAAAGTTAAGACTTCTAGCCTAGGTGTAGTCCTAAACGATAGTGGATCAAGTCTTAGACGCTGCTTTTGTCCATTAACTATACAAAACAGAAGTCATGAAGTGCTGTCAACCTTTTGAATACGCCTCAATGTGGCAGATACAAGCTATAGGGGCAGTTTACAACATACTGAGTAACATCAGGAGCGTTCAAATATCCTGAAACGGCATCAGATGTAAAACACTTTGTGTCCATGCTTTTATAGCATTTAGCATGAATAAAATTTAATTCCATATCCAAGTTATCTTCAACCAGTGTATCTACCCACAATTTAAATGAGATGATCCTTTGGGGACTGTTGAAAACTTTCAGTCAAGCTTTCTTTCTGTTTCTATTAATGTCTGATTCTATTGTTGTTGTTGTTGCACGACCCCATATCCAGGCTCTATGTTCCACTGTACTACTATCTTATGTAAACTTTATCTCAACCGTGGTAGGATTAGCTCAGTTGGTAGAGTGCTTGACTGCAGAGTGGGAGGTCACAATTTCAATTCCCGGGGTCGGACCAATACTCAGGATCTTAAAATGACTGAGAAATGAAGGTATTACCTTTGCCCTGCTGCAAATGGCTAGACCTTTGCGTGGCTCGGATGCATGACCATATAAAATGGCAGTAGTAGACGTAAAATAGTGTCCCCAATTATTACCTTTGTGCTGAATACATTGATACTCAAATTAAGTGCTTTCCTTTTTTTTCTGTTTTCTTTTTTACCTCGAAACACTTTCGCAGCAGTGGTCTTTCAGTGAGTCATAAGTTTAAAAATAATATTACATGAGTTTTTGGTGCTATTTTCAAAATAGACAATTAGAATGTTCTGCGTGAACTGGGAGCTGCAAGATACAAGTTCAAGGCACTAGGTTGTTATAAAGAGCAAAAAGCATATTCAAAGAGCTGAAAATGGCATGTAGCTGGCCCAGCCAATGGTACCATTATGGCATCAAATTAAGTGGAAAAAGGTCTTGAGTTGGTCTTGAAGTTGTTTCCCCAACCCATTCCCACAACAAGTTTTACAAGACAAGAAGTAGTTGTTAGCAGGTTTAAAAAATGTCTCTTAACAAATTTCACAAGTGTTCAAAACTATGGCTTGTAAGGAAATCAATCTAATTTCCTTATAAAATCAATACAGTTTTGTTTGATGAAACCTAAGAAATTCAATATTAAACATCATGGTTTCATATCTTTATTTCCATTTCAAGTTTTCTTCAGCTTAATTACATTTTCCTTTTGCTCCTGTATCCTTCGCATCCCCAGTGTCATCTATTACATACTCTCCTTTCATCCCCTTCAAAACTTTCTGAAAATTAATGTAGAGGAAGGTAAAAAAATAGACAATAATATATAATAAAAAACTAAACATTTGATGTACAATACCTTGCTCAGAAATTATGCCTGTCAGGCAGGTAAATTAAGATTAAGTGTCAACTATCCAAAATTTTCCCATCTCTAAAATTGCAAACTCCTTCAGAGTGATCTTACTTAATGCATGAAACAGGAAGTAGAATACTAAGCACTATCATGCACTTATTCTATTGTCTTCTTTTGTTTATTTGTAGCTATATTTTGCAATAGTTGTTATTAAATGTTTCGTGGGTCAAGTAAAATCGCTCTAAGTCGCAATCATATAAAGGACAGAATGATAGTCATATCATTAAAAATCTGTTAAAACTAAGACACCCGAATATTACATGAGTTACTGGTGCTATTTTCAAAATAGACTATTAGAATGTTCTGCATGAACTGGGAGCTGCAAGGTACAAGTTCAAGGTACTAAGTTATTATAAAGGGCAAAAAGCATATTCAAACAGCTGAAAATGGTATGTAGTGTTTTTTTTTTTTTGCTTTTCGCGCGAAACCGTGTAAATGATTCTCGTGATTTTTTTCTACCAACAATTCGAACAACAAAGGCAAAATAAGCCCACTATAGCCCTGTAACTAGGAAATCAACGCCCATTTTGTTCAATGAAAATGAAGCCTTTGATACTAGTGTACATACAGTGTACAGTGATCTTCCCATGCCCAACTACGAAGAAACTTTTTTCTAGCTTCGTGTAGCGAACAAGACTGTAAACAATATGCTTAACTTACCAGTGTTTTTGGGAAAACATGCCCGCCACATTTCGTTGCTATCAGTTGAAACGGTCCAAAGATGCTCGGAAGAGATGTATTAATCTCATGAGTCCGAAATATTCCCTGATCGTCGCAGAAAACAAAGGATTTTCGTCGAGAAATCATCTGGGACTTTTTCTCGTCGATCTGGGACTTTTTCGCCATTTTTTGCCAGGCCTCGCGCTATCGCGCTCGGTTCCAAGCCTCCTCTGTTCACTCGGATAGCGCGAATAGGCCTGGGTACGAGGCTGATCCCGAGCCTCTGTCGATGGCTTCAATCGGGAAGGTTTGCAGAGATTGGCGACCTTTGATTCGCTCTCGGTGCAAAGGCGTCTTGAAGCAAGGTAACGAATGGAAAGGAGAACTATCGTGTGTTACCTAGGCGGAATTTGGAGGCGATTGGAACAGTTGGAGCGAATTTACGGCCGTTTTCCTTCGGTGGATCAGTCGAGCCGCTTCGCTGGAGTGCCCAACCTTGGTAAACCTTTATATAGAGAGAAAACCGTTAACATAAAAACCCATAAAACGGCCATAAATCGGCCCGTGGACCACACAGGAGAGATTGAACACACATTTTAAGTAAGGTAAGCTGTTTTTTTTTGAAATCCTTTCATTTTCGTAGGTTACAGAAACGAAAGTTTTTTTTCCCATACAAATCCTTATATTTTGAATGTTACGCAACAATGCCGATGCTCGCCGATGCTCATATTTCGAGCTTGGGCTACCTGTGGTGAAATCTATATCTTGAGTGGGTTCTCGGAGAAAACTTCACTGTGTTGGTTTATTTTCCACTGGGTTTTTCTTCTTAGTTGTGTATACTTCCCATAAAAACGGAAAGGGGTGGTAGGCCATACATCTTAACCGGCATGAAAATTTTGAACACCTTTTACATATTGCTGTAGCGAGATGAGCTAAACTATTTACACTTTTTATGCGAGATTGATTACCTGTACCCTACGTAGTTTGTTTTTGTCCATGGTAATAATGTTATTTTTGCTTCTTTTCAACAAATAAGAACAACGAAATACACTGGTCTTGTAAAAGTAATAATAGAAAGTGACCGGGGACGCAAAAAATCAGCCGTGTAGAAACAAACTATTCGTCGGTTATCGGGGAGGTTAAATTTTCACTGGGTAGGCTTTAATAAAACACTGGGAAGGGTTTCACTGGGTCTGTAACAGAGGAGTGTTCTAAATGCACTGGCTATAAGAACGAAATTTCACGTGGCTTACGCACTTTTGTGAAATCTAAGATTGTTTTCCCTTCTTATACATAGACCTTTGGACTGAATTACATTTTAAATACCCAAATCCCTTCGCCCATAAGATCATAATACTAACAACTATAAAATCGATCGTACCAGATCAAGGCTTATGGCTATGACAGACATCATCCTTGAAGCAAGGTTTGTTATGTCCTCGTAAAAGGTTTGGACAGTGCCTTGAAAGCTTGGGACTTCCTCATTGGGCCAAATCTGTAAAATGACAAGTGACTACTGATTATTGAGAATGCTATACATTAACGTTAGTGTTCTGTACGGCACATCAGAGCCAGGCAGAAATTGAGAATTAATAATAACTCCTGTCAGTCAAATTCACAAGTAACAAATGACTAAATGACGTCACTTTGCCGATACAATTTTCGGTCTCTGCAACCATAAACTTGAGTCTGCGATCATTGTGATCATTCAAAAGACCCTCCTCCATAAGATTTTAGTTTCATTGGAAAACGATTTCACTGCTTGATAGTTCAGTTTGAGAGAAAAAGGAATGCGATTTTGAGCATAGTATAAGGTAACTAAGCTATGGAGATCAGTTTTCGTAAGACTGCTGAATATCCTCTATCACTGGAACACAGATCCGCTGAAACTGATATTAAGGTGGCTGAACACAGTTTTGCGGGCGGTCAGCGGTAACTCGCATGACGGCGCGTGTTTTAAATTAGACCTGAAATTAGACAAACAACCTTGGCGGCGAAAAAGCAATGGTACACAGAAGACGATTTCTCAAAATCTACTCATTTGGCAGAGTTTTACCTTTTATCGTATTTTAAATGATGAGAACTTTAAAATGGAAGTTGAACAAGCGAATTTTGTGACACATTTGATAATTACAGGACAATTATATTATTGATTATCTAAAAACTCGTCTGTTAAAATTTGGTCAAATAAGTTTCTAATGGTAATGATTAATCATAGTAAGCTGTGTGCAAGTTTATAGGAAAATCTAATGAGCGAATTTCATGTAAACTGAGCAAAAGTGACATTTTAAAGTTGTATTCAATCGTTCATGTTGCCATGGAAACTACGAAACGTCAAATTTTACCTGTCAATCAAACTCTTTTATCAGTACATTATTCACTTGCCATGTTTTAGCTTGTGAGCTGCAACCTTTCTCTTGCCATGATTTGGTAAATGACATATACTCACAAACTGCCAAAACTGTCAGTTCAGCCACCTTAACGGGTCAGTTATATGTCGCAGATGCAGGTTGGTTCAAATCGTGTTTCTAAGTGGTTTCTCGCAGAGTTTCCGAGGCGCTGCCCAAAAACTTTTATCTTAATCGTAAAACAATAATGGACACTTACATAATTTTCATCTTCCAGTCCGCAGAAATCAAACGATTCCTTGAGGTCCGCAGGTCTTTTCATATTGCTGGTTCCTCTGCAATTTGACACACAGGTTCAGTGAAGTCATATTAGTTATTGAAAAAAAGCTCTCTCTAGAGAGCACTTGTTTACATTTTTAGTTATGTCCAAATCTGTGAAAGGTTTACACCCTGGGATGGGTTGTTCAAAGCAGGGTTAAGATAACCCAGGGTCAGTGCAAAATTTCAATTCAGATATGAAAGCTTTAAAAAGCAAATTAAGTTTTATTCTTTTTGTCCACAATTTCAGGATTTGATGCTCTAACAAGAATCGAGAAAATTATTCTCAAAAATGCTTTTGAACAAAAGAAATAGAAACCTGGGTTAAAATTTTACGCAGGGTTAGCGCTAATCGGCCTTCGAACAACTGGGCCCAGCTGCATGAGTCATTTCATAAGTAGATTGAGCATGGTCGTCTGGGTGAACGTAGTCCTGAATGGAAGTGTTGTTGCCAGTGACTGACGTTTCGACAACCTCTGCGGTAGTCATCTCCAGAGTTCAAGTGAGTTGTATCACGTCAGTTGATGGTATTAGACTCTGGTTATTGACCCGATTGGTCAATTAAGTCGCGATGTTATTGGTCGTGTGTCAGTTAGGCCGTTTGCAGTTTAATTTTTCAGATTTCACTCCACAGGTTAGGCTATGTTTCGTAGAGAAAAAAAAGCGTAAACTTTTCGTATTCAAAAATGTAAGACGTCGTTGTTCAGTGCCGGTAACTGCAGACTACGATTCAGTGGCGTTTATGTATGTTGGGCACTTGCGATTTTATCGGCCTGCTATGTCACATAAACATGAAACGTAACCTACTTTGTCGAAGAAAATAAAGAGGACAAAGAGTGATTTCTTGCGTGGAAGAAAAAAAGTTCGACACACATATGACGCTCATTTATCTGACGTATTAAGTTACCCAGTTCACCTTCATGTCATACATGCAGCACGCCGAAGGCTAACGTCGAAAAGAAAATGGAAAACTCCTCGCATCGAGCAAAAAAAAAAAAAATATCGACGCCAGCCCCGCCCATTTTTCTGGCGCAACATGTCACACTTCGCCTTCATGTTTACGTAGCAAACACGGATGACCACAGTTACCCTTTTTTGCAAAATTTCTTTTCACTGGAAAAAATAAATTCATATAATGATAAGCAACGACTTGAGCGTAATATATTTTTCCTTGTTCACGAAATGAATCATACGGTATTTTGCCTTTTTGGCCCTCAGAATTATCGCTTGTCTTACTTGAGGACTTTAAGGACATTACAAACACATGACAGGACTGCATAGTGTTTTACAGTTTCTATGCAAACTGCATGTAAACACAACGATTATTGAATAGGCTGAGTCTCATTCGAGAGCCAGTTCCAATAATTATTTTATTATTCATTCAAAATATTTTGAGTTATTTACAAGCTTACCTCCTCGCAGACTTTTTTCAGTTTTTTTTGCCTATTTCTCAGCACTATTTTAGTATAAAAACATCAAGCAATGTGTTTACCGTAATCTTGTATTTCTTAACTTGTGTTTAGCTCGTCTTCGGATAGCACGTGAACGCCACTTCTTTAACTGAGTTCATTATTGCCCAAGTAGCCTTGTTTCCAGGCAAATATACAACTGAATGCCGGACATTTGGGTCTGTACTTTATCGACTCCTAATTGTAAAAGGTTTAATTTGAAAGAATTTTCTTCGGTAGAGGTATCAATATAATTCGAGTAAGAATACCTTTCTCTTTCAAGCTCAACCCAGCCATTCTTTAGAGTTGTTCCGGTTCTCTTTGCATACTTCTTCTTTACATCAATGTTCAAGTTAAAAAACTTGTCATAAGTTTCGAAAGTAGTGTCAATCTGCAAGATCAAAGTAATTTAACAAATACTAACCAGAGAGATTTTTTCCTCTAAAAAATGATCCGACAGACGTATAATTCAATTACGTAGAAATTAGACGGGCTAATTAATCAGGTACCATTGTTCATCGGGTTCTACTTCCCCATAAAGACCCCATAAAGACCAGCAAGAAAATAGAGTCCACTCTACCTTGTTAGAAACGTAAAAAAAAAAAAACCCTGCAGTCTTCCTTTCACAATTTTGAGAAAAAGACCCAAAAACAAAAAAGCGTGAATAAAGCTTTCTGAAGCCATTTTAAGCATTTTGGGAGATTGCTGGGAAAAAATTTATCTGTTCCTCACTCACAGCAAGACTGATGGAAGAGTTCCCAGCTAGCAAGGTGCACCTACAACATGTAACCTGACTTACTGGGAAGTTTCCCAGCAGACGTATTGTCCAGACGCAAGAGCTAAAACACTACAAAGACCACTTAATGTGTATCCTGAAACAGATTTTTGCTTGTAAAAGCTTTATTTGTGTAAGGTTATTTGTGTTTTTCATGTTGCAAACGGTGTTGAAATAAATACGACAGTATGATAATCTCATCTGGAGTTTATTTACTTCATTTGGTTTTACCAAGCCTCATAGTTTTCTCCTACACCGTCCTGTAATAATTAACCTTTACAGATCCTGCACCACAATGCATGTATAGGTAAGATTTCCATACAACCCCAAACATTTGTTATGTGTGTTAAATAGTATAAGCTTGCTGCATGGATAATAAATGTAGTTGAGGTTTGGATGCATAGGACCCTTTGATGTTGTGTTTGCCACTTATAGACTCAGCAAGTTTTGTCTACTTTTGTAGGCAGTCTTTTCTTTTTTTCTCTATAGAAAGCACTCAGAAGTGTTAAGAATATAAACTACTGCAATAAGTTCAAGCTGTGTATAGCTTCTTGTTTATAATTATGTCTTATTTCTTGTACCTCCCCTCCTTAGTGAAAGCCTAATTAACTCATTTTCTACATTGTATGGTGAAACCGGTATCATGCAGACCCCATATTAAGCAGACACCCTGTATTCAGCAGTCAAATAGCTCAAAATGTGGCAAAACGTTTCTTTCCATAATTTAAGAAAAACAAACCTGTATTTAGTGGATATCTCTAATAAGCAGAAAGCAGCAATTTTTGTGTGGATGTCTGCCTAATTCTAATTATACAAGTTTTTCTTTTTTATTTATAACAACCTCATATGCATAAAAATAGATGGTAAAAAGAAGGATGAGTGAGGGGGCAAAGAGAGAAGAACTGAGTCCTTATGACAGGCTGGCTCCCCCCTGAAGGTATAATATAAAATACAACATGTATAAAGGTTTCATAAAACTGCTACATCATTTTTATGTTGTATGTCTTTTAGACTGTGAGCTGTCTCTCTTCAGCTCAAAAATCTGTAAGCGAGAGTATTTGAGCAGCGAAGAAGAAGTTGTGAGGGTGCAAATTCGAATACGTTGCTCAAATACTCTCCCTTACAGATTTTCGAGCAAAAGAGACTGCTTGCAGTCTATATGTCTTTCAGTGTCTGCAAACTTTTCTGTTGTTTTCTGACAGGTTGAATTGAAGGAACAATACTACTAGCAATCATGAATTATCTTTTAAGATGTCTGGATGACCTTGCCATGGAATTAATAGTGGGGAAAATAATGTACAAGCTTGACAAACAGTGAAAGTTCTATATTTTGGGGCAAAGGAGCACTTATTTATTTATTCATTAATTATTTTCTATACTTTTGTTAAACTATGTGGCTGCCAAAGCATTTGGGATTTGAAATTTGAGGAGTACTGGGAAGAGTGTGACCAACTGAGTGACACACATGTTATTGTACACAATACATTAATATTAATTTGTCTCCTTCTAGATGCTTTCCTTGACATTGCCTCTTTCAAGCCATGGCATGAAAAGATACATTGATTCAGTCACACATACTGTTTTATTGTTCCAGAATGTCTCTCTCAATGCAACCCATGCAGATGCATGAATTGATTAACTCACCAATAAAAGAAACTTGACCTAATTAAGAGGTCAAGGTGTGACCAAAGGAAGTTCTTATTGATTTTTATTTTAATTTGATACTGCCATTTTTAACTTAAAGCCTTCCTCAATGAAGGTCAGATGCTCAATACCTAAATCTCCTGTGATGTCTTAGTGGTTGCACGAGGCCTACCCTGATCAATCATAATGTGAGTTTATTAGATTATTTAAAGGGAAAGATTGGGGTGTCATGGTGGTTGCCTTAAAAGCAAAAGATTACACAAACTTGCTCTGCCTGCAGACTAGGCTTTAAGAGCATTAGAATACAACATTAAAATCAATAAAGTCAATGTTTAAACATGTTGAAATACAAAAAGGTGCTCACTTTACTATTGTCTGTACTATACTTCTGATTCGTTTAGGCAGCAAAATTCAAGAAAACTTTTTTGCAAAGCAGCATGTATATGAATCCTTATAACAAATTCTTATGAGTCTGAATAAAACAGATATCCCATGTCAGGAACTTAAAATTTACGTAAAGTTTTCTTCAGCTGGCTATTGTTTGCAGCTCTTATGATTGGTTGAAACCTTTTAACACAAAGAAAATACCCCTTAAAATGGGTATGGATACATTTATTTTTGAAAACATTTTTTTCTGAAAATATGGTTAGAAACTTTTCAAACATACTGAGCTATTTATCTGCTTAACATAGGATGTAACTTTTAATATGGAGTCCACTTAAATATACAGGTTTTGCCGTACACTATAGAAAAAGAGTAAGTAGGTTTTTTTTTTTTTTCTGTGTGGAAGGGGGGTATAAAAAATAAGACACAATTCAGCGAGAAGCTATACACAGTTTGAACTTATTGTAGTAGTTTTTATTCTTCATACTTTTGAGAGCTTTCTGTAACGAAAAAAAAAAAAAACACTACATTCAGCAGACGACACCTAAAACCATAAGTGCTTAAGTAGTACAATAGAGAAAACTTGCTGGATCAATAAGTGGCAAGCACAACATCAAAAGATCCTATGCATCCATGAATGCCTGAAGCTTGAATTATGCTGTGGTACGATTTGCAGTCAAACCCCTACATTTATTATCCATTGCAGCAAGCTTATATTATTTAACACACATAACAAATGTTTGGGGTTGTATGGAAATCTTACCTACACATATGCATTGTGGTGCAGGATCTGTAAAGGTTAATTATTACAGGTCTATGAGGAAAATATGAGGCTTGGTAAAACCACATAAAGTAAATAAACTCCAGATGAGATTATCATACTGTCGTATTTATTTCAACACCGTTTACAACATGAAAAAACACAAATGACCTTACACAAATAAAGCTTTTACAAGCAAAAACCGTTTTCAGGATACACACTCAGTGGTCTTTGTCAGCTTTGTAGTGTTTTAGCCTCGCGAGTAACTAATGCGTTAGATCGGTGTTTTGCCAGTCTTTTTTAGAGTAAGAACCTTTCACACAGGAAAAAATAACAGATTCCCATTTTTGGATATTTTAGGGTATTCAAAGAATACCAAATTTGGAAGAGTGAGACAAGTCCCAATCAGGGAACTTGGTTGGGAATTCCCTGATTGGGACTTGTCTCACTTTGCCAAATTTGGGATTTTTATGGGTATTCTTTAAATACCGTAAAATATCCAAAAATGGGAATCCGTTATTTTTTCCTGTGTCAGAATTCGGCGAAATCCTAGGGTCCATTTTTTGTAGTAATAATATTCATTTTATTTACATTTAACTCTGGGGAGGAGGGAAGCCTGGGTACTAGTTTACCGGAGTCTGCGCTTTAGAACTGTCAGAACGCTGCTAGAACTCTTAACATGTGCTTGATTTAGCTGGCTTTCTCCTCTATGAATTATGAAGCTTAGAAGGAGTACGAGAGAGAAGAAACCTCCCCAGCATTTGCAGGATTTCCAGTTAGAATTAGATCCGACAGAGAGCCTTCAGACACGTGCGATTAGAGATGAATTGAACCAAGTAGAGTCTCTGCTTGAAAGCTTAACACCCGAAGCAGATAAACAAACTGCAAGTGCCAACAAACTCCAAATCCCGGCCTTTACACCCGAAGAAGAAAAGCAGTCTGCCGCCAGTATCAGCAAACTTCAGAATGAGAACTTGAAGTTGGAACTTGAACTGACACGAGCCAAAATTGAGCTTGCTCGGGTTAAGTCTGCGATGGCACACGAAAATCAATCCAAGACGGCCGCCCCAAACCCGGCGACCGTCAACACACGAAATCAAAGCCAGTGTACGACCCAATGAGCGACTGTACCCACTCTAACTGCGTTGCAATCTGACACAGCGGTTCAGGAGGAGCTTAAAGCCTTAGAAGAGTCACTAGGGGACCCAATTCTTCTTGGTCTTTCTGACGAATTGGCGGATCCAGCGCAAAAACTACTGGAACCCAACACCACCCCCAGAGGTAAGCGTCCCCTGCTAATTCCAGATTTTGTCAGTTCCCTCCCGGTGGTTCTGGAAGAGGACCGGGAGACCGTGCTTGGCGCTTCTGGTGGCACTCAAATCATATTAAAGACTAGCCATGAGAAAAAGCCCCTGCTCAACAACATCACCTTTCCACAATGGTCAGTAGTAAACTTCAGGATCATGCACACACTTGTCAAAGAAGGTGCCTTGTCAACTATGTCAGACATTATGAATTACATATCATATAGCACCAAAGTCTCAGAGCTGGCCAAGATTTACCCGCTAGCCCGTGACGTCCACTATGATGACCTTTATCGACGAATGCAATTCGCCACTGGTTGTAAATGGGGTACAGAGAGTCAGTTTATCTACCAGCAATCCCTCCACAAGCCTGACACCAACCAGCCTGGCTCAACCAAACAAGCAAACCGTCCTCCAGGTAGATCAACACCAACTATCAACCCGACCACGGGCAAGCAGGTGTGCTATGACTTCCAACGACGACAAGGCTGCAGCTATGGCACAGCTTGCAAGTATGGCCATGTTTGTATAAAGCCACAGTGTTTGGGGGATCACCCCCAATGGAAGCACACAGCCACTCACTACCCCCAAGCCTGAACACACACTCGCCTGCAGAGCTATTTCGCAATTCTTTCGTGGAGCCACTTGCAGGGGATAGCTCGACTGCATCACCCATAGCAGGGAAATACCCATACGTTAGTTTAGAAACAGCAGAGTGTGTTACTGACTCCAACCAATCAGCAGGGCCCTCATGTTATGCGCAGCAGCCCGATGCAGCCTGTATTGCCACAGACTTAAAATATGAGATATGGGCAAAGGAACTAGCTAATGATTTGGACAGAGACTTTATTCTCAATGGTGTACGAGAAGGGTTTGGCTTGATTCCGCGAGATACTACTGTTTTACCACCTTTCACAAAGAACAACAGATCGGCGCTTAGGCCAAGGGCCAAAGAGCACATTGAATAGCAACTATGTAAGGGCCTCTCACTAGGCCATTTTGGATCTTCAAACACACCCCCCATCATTGTTAATGCTATTGGAGCTGTACCCAAAAGGGACTCTTCAGAGTTGAGACTGATTATGGATTGCAGTCGACCGCTTACATTGAGTGCAAACTCCTACATGGACCTTGACCACTACAAATAAACTACAGTTGATGAGGCAGCATGCAAAGCCAAACCAGGTTTTTGGTTGGCCAAGATTGATTTAAAACATGCTTATCGCAGTGTTGGTACTCACCCCAGCAGCTGGAAAGTCACTGGCATGTCTTGGCTTTTTCAAGGTACTACCGACATCACTTTCCTGTTTGATAAACGCCTTCCCTTTGGTGCTCTAACCTCTCCTATGGTTTTCCACCGCCTTACCCAATCAGTTTGTAGAATGATGGCCCGACGAGGTTTCACAGTGCTTGCATATTTGGATGTTTTCCTCATCATAGAACCCAGTCAGCAGCAGTGTCAAATCGCTGTGGACACCCTCCTCGATTTGCTTCAGTCACTTGGTTTCACAATAAACTGGTCAAAGGTTGTTCAACCCAGCCAATCCCTGTGCTTTCTGGGAGTCGAAATGGATACAGTGAATCGTGTACTACGGCTCCCCAGGGTCCGCGTCTCTGAGCTCTCTGGTTGTCAGAGTACTATGCTATCCAACTAACTGTTGAGCTCATCCCTGGCTCAGCCAATGTTATTGCCGACAGTATCTCTAGACTTGGTGAAACATGCCACCGACACGCACTTCACGCATGGCTCTCACGGTCCTCTTCCTCTACTGAAGACTTGTTGTCTCACATGTCACCTTTGTCGCTTCCTTTCCTCAGATCCAGACGATCAGTCACGATTGGACACGGAGGTTCTTAAGCTTCGAAAACAAGCCTATGCAACTTCCACCAAGGCCACTTACAAAAGTCAACTGCGAGCCTATCTTACCTTTTGCGTATATTATGGGTACCAGCCACTTCCAGCGTCTACCAGAACACTTAGCCGCTACGCAGCCTTCTTAGCACGCTCTTTGTCTGCTTCCTCTATTCCAGCTTATCTTAACGTTGTCCGTATTCTCCATTTGGAACATGGCCTGAAAGACCCTACCAAGAATATCTTCCACTTAGCAACAACCTTGCGCGGTATACGTCGTTGCAAAGGCTGCACAGTCTCACAGAAACAACCCATGACCCCTGCAATGCTTTTAGCTATCAAGTCACACTTGAACTTAACAGACCCAGTCCATGCCACCTTTTGGGCTGTCTGCTTAACAGGCTTGTTTGGACTTCTTCGCAAAGCTAATATGTTGTTGAAGGGTGTTACCAAGTTCAACCCTTTAAAGCATCTTAGGCGAAGTGACATTGTGTTCTACCCAGGCTGGGCCATTGTCATCAACCGCTGGTCTAAAACCATCCAGTTTAGTCAACGTCTCCTTACTGTACCACTACCTCTCATCCCAGGTCACCCACTGTGTCCCTATTCTGCACTACAGTATGCCTTCAAGCTTGTGCCAGCCACCCTGTCTGGTCCAGCCTTCGTCTTGCCAGCACCCTCAAGGAGGGGCCTAATACCATTCACATATGCCAAGTTCGACAGCCTTCTTAAATCAGTGGCTTCCACAGCAGGTTTAGACCCGTCCCGCATCAGTGGTCACAGCCTTCGTTCAGGGGGTGCTACCCTAGCCTTTCAAGCTAACATTCCTGAGGAGTTTATTAAACGACTAGGAGACTGGCGATCTGATGCCTTCAAGTCTTATATTCACATACCCATTAAGTATAGAATGTATGCTATCCGCCAACTAGCCTCATTTGTTTGATTGCTTATTTATTTATTTATTTATTTTTTATAATACTTTTCTATTGGTATGGGGTAGGTCGTTCCTCCCTTGGGCAGTTTTGTTTTCAGTAAATGGGAGGGCCTGCTTTCTGGCCCTTTCCTCTACCCCATACCTGTTGTTGTTGTAATCTCGCACTGGAGTTAAGTAGTAATAATATTCATTTTATTTACATTTAACTCTGGGGAGGAGGGAAGGCTGGGTACTAGTTTACCGGAGTCTGCGCTTTAGAACTGTCAGAACGCTGCTAGAACTCTTAACATGTGCTTGATTTAGCTGGCTTTCCCTCCCTCCCCCCCCGTCATGGTTAGTTATTGTTGTTTAGTCTGTAGTGTACTGGTTCTGCTTGGGCAGTTTTGTTTTCAATAAATGGGAGGGCCTGCTTTCTGGCCCTTTCCTCTACCCCATACCTGTTGTTGTTGTAATCTCGCACTGGAGTTAAGAGGGTAAGAAAAGACTTCAAAGTATTCAAAAGAGCGTTTTCCGATTAACTTTACTGAGCAGTATATTTCGTTCGATGGAATGTTGACAATTACAGTTTAGTTGAATAGAAGAGATGGTTTTGTAAACTCAACGTTTCCTTCAAAGGCGGATTTTCCCCAGAAATCAAATCCACTTATTAAAGAACAACACAAGCTGCACAATGCAAGAAACCTTTTTCCCTGACTTCGCGAGTCGACAGATGAAAACAAACCTCTTCTTTTCTTCACAGGCTGGGAAGCAGAATTTAAAGTTCTGGCGATTCCATATAACCCATTAGGTCATTGTTTGCGAAAGAATTTTTTAACTGCGATTTGATTTGCAATGCTTCAAAATTCTGTAAATCAAACTTTTGCACATACCGATTTTCACACATGAATTGATCCGTCAAAACCGTCAATCAAATTGAACTTAAATAGTCTCCTTACCGATTTTTAATCTTCGTGAACAGTGGCTTTAGGAATATTAGCCTCGCTTCGAATATTCCGCTTCTATTCACCTCGTGTTCAAGAATATTAAAGTGCTTAATTGTTAATTGTCCAATGTGAAGCACGGTACAAAATATCAGTCAAAGCAGGAAAAGGTGTTTTCGACATGATCCCTGGTCATGTCCTTGACAAAAATACTGGAAACCTTTATACGTTCTTTTCCTTCCTCTTTCAATAGAAAATACGTCCACATGGTTGCTTGTATGGTCGTCTTTGTAGGACCCGAGTGTTTTGTGTGCAACGCTTTATATCCGGGCCGCAATGCTACTTGTCCTCTTTCCAGCTGTTCAAACAAAAACGATGGTCACGCGGTCCCTTTAACCGATTTCTACCGTTTCTTGTAAAGGATCCGTTTGTGTAGAAGTTTTAACCAGTTTCCATGGTAGGTTCTTCGTTGACGAAGGACAGTTTATCAAGTATCGTCCCTCCACTTAGGCAGCCATGTCAAGAAATGAATAAAATGGCCATTTTATTCATTTCTTGACGCGGCCTCGCTTTGGCGCTGAATCTTCCGGAAGTCAACCAGGTTACCGGAAACTGTTTCCGCAAGGTCCGCATAGTTCTAAAAATAACTTTTTTGAAATTAAGATATCCCAAAGGCGTGACTGGGAGAGTCCCTCTCTATCCTATTATGGCTCTTGCCAGACGTTATTGGCCAGTTCGAGTATGGTCATAGGGCAAAAAATTCACCCCACGCAAGAGGTTTGTAACATATAACCCATAGCCGGCATGCCAACTATTCTCACTGCATACATAATTAGCCCGTAGCACGGGAAGGTTTAAATCAGTTAAATTACGTCCTACTGGGCCTGCGTGCTGCCGCGCATAATGCCTTGCGGCCCTCGCTTCAAATAGCTCGGTTTTAGCCGCCTCCTGGCCAGTTCAACGGAGTTCGGTGAAAGTGGCGTTTAAGTTTCGCCCCTCCCACCTCCCCTGGTGGCGGTTGGCTTCACCTTTACGCTATGTTCGGCACGCCTATTGCCCTCACAGTCGCGGCATCTTTCCATAACTTAGTTCTCCGTGACGGGGTAATAGGTGTGCAGTGAGGTTATTTTACTATTCTAGACACCAAATCCCCTCAAACACCCTTATTTGTCCATTTTCCAGCAACATTTTCCTTCTATGGACAGAATATTTTTTCAAAATCTCCCAATCAGCAAAAATTTGCCTCAAGAACAGATATTTTGAGGAACTGATCGATTGGATGCCCCAGCGTATTTCAAGACCGCCTAAGAGACGATTTTACTTAAGGCGAATTTTGACCCATAATTTCTCTAAAAGGTGAATCGAATTTCCTTAGAATCTCTCAGAGACACAACTGTGAAGTATAAATTGGGTCCGATCCACTCGATAGTTCTTACAAGAAGTGATTAGCAGTGGTTGATCCAGACCTTCAGATAACGGGGGTGGTGAGGGCGGTCTCAAAAGATTTTTTAAAACTAACGAGGGGGTACCGGACCCCCCAGGCCCCTCCCCTGGATCCGCCTCATTGATTAGAATAGGATAGACTTGCCGTTTCTTGTGGGATTCCATAGTTTGTAAAATAAACGACTCCAGTTGTGCTGAAAGCTTGGTACACTTGCTTAGCAAGGTCTTTAACAGCTTGGCTGCTTAGATCTGGATCCTTGACGTCTAGACTCATTGCGCTAAAGTCTGCAACTGGAATTCCACAAGAAGGATTGGCTGGCATGTTGAAAACTTCACAGTTGGTACTAGCAGACCCTATTGACGCTGAAAGAAAAAAAAATAATAAATTAGAATTTGGCGTGTTGGCCGAAATGTTTTAAGGCAAACGTATCCGTAAAATAAAGTCAGTATGCGTAATCATCTAAATACAAACGTTTACTGCTCTCCGAAATTTTATTCCACGTGAGAAAGAGACACATTTCAAGAAAAACCTCAGCGACCAGGGTAATACTAACATTTCAACGGGAAAACTTTAACTTCTGATCAAGACGT